>NC_142046.1:52490389-52670389 GCF_982192425.1 Myodes glareolus
CAACGCTAAGATCTGGAGCGGCAGTGGTGGAAAATAAAGACGTGTATCACACCACCCGCCTTTTCTGCTAACATACTAACTGCAATCAATGCGTGGGATAAGCCATGAGTATCACCCTGGTTTACTTCTAAATGTGCAAACAGGGCCCTTAGGTCTCACCTTAGGTCTCCATTGTGAAGGCTGAAATTGCCTGGGTGACAGGTTCTTTTCTTTAAGTTGGCGTTTTGTAGCTTTACCCTTCCCCTTGTTTGAAGTGTGCGTGCACGGGTTGTGAAAAGGTAGGCAAGGTGGGTGGGGTTGCTTTGGCCTGCGTCCCTCCTCACAGTTATGTATAGCTCTGCATTGCTTCGCTGCCTGACCAGGAAAGGATGCAATTTAAATATTTTTGCACTGTTATGCATTATAGAAGTGAACAGGACAGAAGATGTTGACAGCTAAGGGGGCTGAACCTCAGAAATGCATCCGTCTCTAGTGTGCTATGTTCTAGGCACACACTCCTTCCCTGGGCTCCACCCCGGCCCTGGGACCATTATCTCTCAGCTTGCTCTTTCTTCTCCATTTGCTCGGCACCTCTTATACCCTTTTATCTTCTTTTCCATCCTGGCCACACCCTGGATAGATGTGTTGATTTCCTCCACCACGTCTGCCCCTTCCTTTTTGCCCTGCCAGAATCTCCCAAGGGGTCCTGCAGTCAACGGAGCTGCTCGAGAGGACGCAGGAAGTGGGTTAGCAAATTCCACACAGCATCCTGCTTTGATGCCGTCTTTGCGCAGCCTGCCAAGGACACATGGAGTTAATTTTGCTTCCAAATTACCAACAAACACATTTTTTTTTCTCCCAGAAGGAAGGTGAGCCTGGGCCAGATGTGATGGTGGGCTGCTCTGCTTTGCTGTGGGAGGAAGAGCTGAGGGGTCTACCTCACTGTTCAGGCGTCTGAGAATCCGGGGACTGGGAAGGGCTTCCTCTTACTTTTGGCTACTTTGACATGTCCAGGGCAACTGAGGCTCAAATGAAAATGATTATCGCATAAAGCAAACTTCAAACAAACAAAAACCTCCAATCGTTTCCTTTAACAAATGAGGAGAATGAAGCCCTGAGGTGGTGGAGTGACTCCCTAAAAGGAACCCCAATTTCCTAGTCTTAATTTTTCCAAAATGGATTTACTGGTGCCTTGATGTACTGGGATCGCAGGCATGCACAACTATGCTTGATTTTCCCAGCATACCTTGCCTGCCATCAGCAATAGAGTTCCAAAGCCACAGCCCAACCCACTGGAAATACTAGCAGAGGAAGCTGGTCACCATCATCTTTTGGCATATCAAGTCACCAGTCACGGTGCACCATCTTTTCCTCTAGAGAGTGGGAGATTGACCCATCTTTAGGTTACAAAAGAACTGCATCAGATCTCTCTGGCTGCACACATTCATGGCATGATGACAACTACGTGGGCGTCACATCACAGCAGAAAATGCTCCCAGCAGTGGCCACAGGGAGAACTGCAGTCCTGTCCACTTTGGGTAGTGAAGATGAGAACAGATGTAGGAGCAAGTTCAAGGGTTTCAATAGGGCCACGGTGAAGACACGTGGGAGAGAAAGCTGACCTGAAAAGCAGGGGGATGCTTGCCATCCAGGAGCATGTGTGGAGGAGTGTTGAGCCAGAGTCAAGTCTTCACCTATTAATGTTGTAGTTGAAAAGTCTGAAGCTTGCCTTGGATGAAATAATCGAGCTCTGTGTTAGGGAACTTTTCATAGCTGCCACAAATCCCTGGGCTCACAGTGTGGGAGGTTTTCAGTCATGGTTGATCGATTCTGCTGCTTCTGGGCCTGCGGTAGGGACAGCATGTTGTGGTGGGAGACCGTGGAGGAGACAAAGCTCTTACTTACTCAGTACTCGGGACTCAGAAAGCAAAGGAAGAGGAAGGACGAGGGTCCCACTTTCCCTCCAAGGGCACACCAACAGCATTCTGAAGACTTCCTGCGAAGGCCCAGCTTCCTAAAGGCTCCTTCACCCTCCAGCAGTGTTTAGATTTTGGGGGTGCAGTTAAGATCCAAATCACAGTAGCGTCCTTTGCCCAGCTTACCAGTGTTAATATTGGAAACTGCAGTTATTTATCGAGGCTGTGGCTCTTTATCGAGGGTTTCTCTGTGTAGCCCCAGCTGTCCTGGAACTCCCTCTGTAGACCTGGATGGCTGGCCTTGAACTCAGAGACTCACCTGCCTCTGCCTCCCAAATTCTGGGATTAAAGTTGTGTGCAACCACCACCAGGCTGCCAGCATTTCTTAAGAAAAATGAACGACCTCATTCTGTAGAATCACAGTAGTATGGTTGTGCCCAACACAGCAATAATTCTGGTTTACAAACTCTACAGAATTTTCTCATAAAAGTCTTAAAATTTGAATTGTGTGTGCATGTATGTGTGTAGCTGTGTGTAGACTGGAGAAGACAGAAAAGGGAGATGGATTCCCTGGGGCTGGAGTTATAGGAAGTAGACCAGTATATGCTGTGATTCAAACTTGGGAACCTTGCAGGAACAACAGATGCCCATAGCTCCTGAGCCATTTCTCTAGCACATCCCCCTGTATTCACTAGTCAGTATCTACAAGTGGCTCTTTGCTGGTTACAGTGGCAATGCCTATAATCTCAGCACTTGAAAGGCTGGGGAAGGAAGGCCAAGAGTTAGAGGCCAGCCTGGGTTTCAGGTCAGCCTGGGTCGCATGGTCAGGCTTTGTCAAAAAGAAGTTTATTTACTTCTCTTTGAGTGTTATCATGGAGACGTTCTGTTCTGTTTTACCTACAATTATAGTGCTATAACCCATTGCTATCATTATTACATTGTAACTAATATACTTCTCTCCCATTGTTCCGGGTTTGGATAGCTGGACCCTGTAACTTTCTGACATTTCCTGACTGGTCTTTAAACATTTTTTGCCCCCTCCTATTTAATGTTTTCTAAAATGACCTACTGAATTTATATTTTTAAATTTTTTATGACATTTATTTTTTGTGCATGTGTGTAATTGTGAAAGGGTGATTTGGCGGTGTGGATTAGTGTGTATGTGCCATAAATCACATGTGGATGGCGGTGTGCATTTGTGTGTGTGTGTGTATGTGTGTGTGATAAATCACATGTGGATGGCGGTGTGCATTAGTGTGTGTGTGTATGTATGTGTGATAAATCACATGTGGATGGCAGTATGAATTTGTGTGTGTGTGCCATAAATCACATGTGGATGGCGGTGTGCATTAGTGTGTGTGTGTGTGTGTGTGTGTGTGTGTGTGTGTGTGTGTGCCATAAATCACATGTGGACACCAGAGGACAACCTGTGGGACTCAGTCCTCGCCATCTATCACAGGACACTCAGCGAGTTTAATTGGGGTCACTGAAGATTCAAAATATTTCATTTTTGAATTTGTGTATATGTGTTGGTGGGGAAGCATACATGAGTGCAGGTGCCTTTAAGGCCATAAGAGGGCATCAGATCCCTTACACTTGGAACCACAGGTGAGCCTTCTACAAGACACAGCCCCCAAGCATTTTTTAAAGTGAGTGTCTTTGAGGGACATTATATTAGTTGCCTATGGCTGCTACAACAAAACATTGCAAGCTGGGTGGTTAGTTTAAAAATGATAGAAATTGATTAGCTCAAAATTCTGGAGGCTGGGTCTAAAAGCAAGGCATAAACAAGGCAATTTCAGAAAATGTGTTTTGCAGAACATCACTCCCGTAAGGGGGAATCTGTAGCTGGATGGATTTGAGAATTGCTGTACAGGACAGCTCATGCTTAGAGATCTATAAGACATAGCCTATAGATCAAAAGTCTCAAATCCCACAGCAAAGAAACTAGTTTATCTAGCTCAGCATTTCCTCCACTTGCTGTTGTGGGTTGGAAGATGGGTTCAGCATAGCAGTTGTATATAGCAGCATGATTCTGGACCCTTCCAATGTGACCTTATTTGAAAACAGACCCAGCAACCGTGAATAGGGATTTGAGATGAGATCACCTTGGATTGGTGGGGACCATATCTCATGACGAGTGTCTGTAGAATAGAGAAGCCAAGGCAGAAGTGACAGACAATATGAGGGGTGGAGTGGAGATCACAGTGCCTGGCTCCAGCCCGAGGAAGCCAAGGAATACTGGTCACAACCAGGAACTGGGTATCAGGGGGGCTCTCCCCAGAGCATCTAGAACATGGAGGAATACATGTATGTGGCCTTAAGCCACCCAGTTTGTGGCACCTTGACATGGTAGCCATAGGAAACATGCACATGCCCACAAAACTCTCTTGCCAGGGAACCCCAATTATCCGCTTGTCTGTCTCCCCAGTGCTGGGATTAGAAGCGTACACTGCAGGTACTTGGTTTTGATGGGTTTGGGGCATTGAATTCAGGCCTTTGTACTTGCAAGGCAAGCAGTTTCCTCTATAAGTTATCTCCTCAGCCCCAACACTCCTTCAGCAACAGAAACTACCCACAGAGCAATCACATGATGTCCAAACACTGAGATAAACTCTCGCTCAGTGATTCTCAACCTTCATAATGCTGTGACCCTTAAATACAGTTCCTCATGTGGTGGTGACCCCAAGTGTAGCTTTGCTACTATTATGAATTGTAAAGCAAACATCTGTGTTTTCTGATGGCCTTAGATGACCCCGTGAAAGGGTCTTTTGACCCTAATGGGGTCACAATTCACAGGTTGAGAACCACTATTGTGGGTTACCCTTCAGGAAGAGAGTCTGGGTGCAGCACTCAGCTGGTGGGGATGGGAGATCTCAAGCTGGAGGTCAACCTGAGCTACTTGGTGAGGTGAAGGCCAGCCTGGGCTATGCTGTGACGCTCTGCCTCAAAAAAGGAAATAATAAAATAAAATTAAAAGATGTACCTCCTTTTACTCAAGACTTCAAAGATTTCATATTTCAGGGCGTTTTCTCAATTGCTTACGTTTGAACACTGTATAAGAACCCCTTCCATGGAAGCTACTTTTGGTTGCTTCTAGAGCTTACCCGATAGACCTAGTTAAAAAGAAAGGGATAAAGCTAACACAAAGATTAGCAATTATTCCTGGGAGTGTGAGCGACAGGATAGATCACCATCTACCCTAAATCTTTGAGACTTATTTTGTAGAGGATGGAATGCTAAAACACTGTCTTCTGGACCATTGACTACACATGAGATTTTTAACACTCAGACACATGTGCATATCCTCTGCCTCTGAAAAAAGGGCATTTACTTTGGCTGACAGGGGCAGAGACGACATGAGGCCACAGTATCCTGGCTCTGCCAGCAGCCTCCTGGCTGCCACAGAGATGGCGCTGTTTCACATGTGACGGGACATGTGGAGGAGGCAGATTTGGCTGGGACCATGTCATCCTTGGGCCAGTCTTGTGCTGAGGCCTTGAGATTGCATCGGAAAGCTCAGTCTAAAGTACGTGTCTGGACAATCACTGCCCAGGTCAGCGACCCTGGAAGTTCTAGGGTGCCCTGGCCTAAGTTTCTAGCCAGAAACCAGGACCACTGTGCTCTCTGGAGCCAGGCCCCCACTGGTTGAAGCAGGATGCAGCCGTGAAGCGCAGGCAAGGCTAGTTGCCGTAAATGAATTAGTCAGAACAGCCGGAGCTGGTCAATACAACTAGTGACTGTCAGATTTGAACTATGGGGCAATTAAAGAAGTAAATTTTTTAAACTTTAAATTTATGTAATTATGGTTAGGATTAAATTATAGCATTATTCATAGATTAGAAAAAACTATGGAAACAAAAGTGGTAAGCCATAAGAAATGCTTCTCAGAGGGACTAGAGAGCTGGCTCAGCAGTTCAGGGCGTGTAATCAGATGCCTGCTAACCTCCAAGGGCACAAACATTCAGTGCACATGATTTACATAGGCACATACATAATTAAAAAAATAAGGGAGCCATATGGTTGTGGCACACCTTTAATTCCAGCACTCGAGAGCAGAGGCAGATGGGCAGATGTATCTCTCAGTACAAGGTCACCCTGGTCTACAGAGTTAGTTCTGAGACTTTCTTCTGCAGACTCCTGAATGTGTATGGTAGACACAAATTCCTGCAGACACATACACATCCGAATAAATAAATCCTTAAACAGTGAAAGAGGGGGAAAAATACCGGCATGGTGGCACACGTACTTCTAGCACTCAGAAGGTGTGAGTTTCAGGCCAGTCTGGGTTATACCACAAGTTCAAGACCAGCATGGGCTTACACAAAAGCAAGCGAAGAAAAGCAGTAGTATTTCAAATGATCACCTCATTTCACACGCTTAAACGTTACCTATAACCAAACGGGTTTAACAGTAGGCACGGACGTTTCTCCCCTACATATTTATTTAATGCGCTGCTGATATTTTCCAAGTTGGCCACCAACACCTAAAACCTGGATCTTACTTCTGAGGGCGTTTTCCGTGTCAAACGTGTTCTCACTCTGCGATCAGGTTATAGATTCTTAGTGGGCGCGAAACTAAGCCGAGGTGGGGGAATCCATTGCGCAGCACCGGCGCATTGGACAAGGGCAGAGCATCAGACACAGCATTAGCCATTCGGTCCTCAGTCAACAATCAAATGATGTTAGATCTGAGAGTGAGTGTTGAGGTTGACCCGTGACTTCTGTTTTCTGTTTCCCCAACCCGGGGACGCTTTTGTCTGTATTCTGAAATACAGAAGCAGGCAGCTTTAGGCTGAGTCTGCTTCCATGATTATAAATAGATTTGCCTTGAGCGAAAAGGCACAGTTCCTTCCTTGGGCTCACAAACTTTCCAAAGTGTGGAGCTGTAAATTCGAACCCTCTAAGTCACCAGACCGTTCCAGAACTTTCGTTTTCACCCACATCATCAGACAGGAGAGAGCAAGAAAATTAATCAGGTCTGGCAACGTTAATTTGGCAAACACAGGGGCTCTCCACGGGCTGGCTCTGGGTGTCCCCGGTGGCGGTCGCAGTTTCCCCGCGGCCCGCTGGGTCGCACTGTGGCCACGGGAAAGAGCCTGACCCGAGCTGGATGGAGAGCGGGGCCGCTCCAGCAAAGTCCCAGCCGCTGCACGGACCGGTGCGCAGAGCTCACTCGCTTCACTGTCTGGGAGACCTCGTGGTCACAGGTGGTTCCGCAGGGAGCCGAACCCGAGGATTCTGTGTGGGCTCAGGAAACACACGGTGCTGGGACAGGCTGGCCTCCAGAGTGGGCACGAGTGCGGCTCCAGGCCGTTGTTCTGTCCGGCTCTTGATCCCTACAGGGTCAATTTTATTCTGTTAAATACATTTCCTTCCTGGAGAGTCCCCATCACGTGATTTCCCACGCGTGCTCATTGCTTGATTGGGGTGTGGGATCTAAAAGTACCACAGACTTCTGCAATCCTAATTAATGTTTATTAAAAATTTTGTTTTAAAGATTTGATAGTTTTTTTTTTCTCTTTCATCTTATGAGTGTTTTGCCTGCCTGCCTGTCTGCACCATGGGTGTGCGTGATGCCCCTGGAGGCAGAAGAGGACCCTGGATCCTGTAGAACTGGTGTTGAAGTTGGTTGTGAGCCATCTTTTAGATCCTGGGACACGAAACTATGTTCTCTGTAAAAACAGCAAGTGTTCATTGAATGACTAAGAAAACTCTCCAATCCACTTAGCTGGTTTTTAAAATGACAAATTGAAGACTGGCTGCTGGCACTGTGGGTAAGGACACAGTGCCACCAGCCTTGACAGCGTTAGCTGATCCCCTGGACCCATATAGTGAAAGGAGAGAGCCGTTCCAGAGTTATCCTCTGACCTCTGACCTCCGTGGGAACGCACCCACACCCGCCCCCCATGCTCCCCCACCCCCACCCCGCGCAGGCATACACTAGAATGACAAAAAATAAAATGGAAAATTGAGTGCATGAGGCAGAAAAACGAGCGGCTTGCTTCCCCGCTTAACCAGACCTCCCCTGGATTTCTTCCAGAACAAAAGCTTGTAGCCTTCTTTCAGCCGCCTTTCACACTACCAAACTGCATCATCCTCACCGCTCTCTCACCCCATCAGGGATCTTGGAGATGGCTTCGCATGCACGTGTGGAGACACAGCATCCTTTAGGAGTGGCTGCCTGGTGTTCTTTTATACCAGGAACCTATAATTATTCAATCAATCCCTGATTGAAGGATATTGAGTCTGCCCCCGGTCTTTTGCTATTATGAACAATTCCACTGTGAACATCTGCGTGTGTCTGTGACTGTGTGCATCTGCCGCTATAGGAGACATTCCTCGAGGTTTCATTGTTGCCTTAAAGAATACATGCATTTAAAACGCTGTAGGTCTTTCCCAACTACCCTCCAGACTACTTCCCGCCCCATCCTAGAATACTAATGTTAGGTTTCACTAAGCTTTTAAATATTGGCCAAGGCATAGACTAAAATTATGGCTCTCATGTTTATATTTGCATCTTTTAAAATCCTCATTGAGGAGTTTTGAATTTGATGGTTGATGTCCTTTGCTTGTTTCTGGGGGACTTTTGGCCTTTGAGGGGTTTCCAATAACTCTGTGTTAATTCATTTCCCATTAGTATAATGAAGGCAGGCTACTCTTATAAAGAAAAGAGGTTTATTTACTTTACACGTTTGCAGGCTGACTAAGTCCGCGCACCTTGGTGCAGGCTCCGCCCCATCTTGACTTCGGAACTCTCTCCCACCCCATCACACATGAAGGAAGAAGTGGTTCTAGCTTCTGTATTTTAGTACTTCCCATCAGACTGAAACTGAATCCCACACCTCTTTCTCCTCCTCATCCATAGAACCTGAGTCTCTGAGTGAGAAACTAATATAAACTACAGTCCTTGTGTCCAAAAGGACCCCAAAAGGCTGTCTATGCAATCCCTCACAGACAAGTGAGGACCCGAGGCCCTGAGGTCTTAGGGCCTTCCAGACTCTAAGATGCCCGTCTGCGTGACGTGGTCCAGGGCTCATCTTGGGGTTTTGGTGGTGTTCCTTATCCGAGTTGCAATTCTTTCTCTAGCACCGCACCCCTACCACCACTGAGGGCCTTTGCTAGCTGTGCCTACATTTGTAGGATTCTGGCCTGGCTGCAGAGGAATGCCCTGCTCACAGCTCAGCACAGCTTCCCTCTCTCCCTCTATCAGTTGTTCTGGAGGCTTCCGCAGTTTATCCCTTGCCTTCATTTCCCTGTTCTAGGAGTTGAAGCCATTTACCCTGGGCTCCGCCCCTCCACACTCATACCTCACTAAGAGAGTCGAGCTTCTGTGTTAAACTCCTCATCCCCACCCCTGTGTTCTCTCTCTCTCTCTCTCTCTCTCTCTCTCTCTCCCCCTGGAAGCTGGGACTACACATTCATCCCACAACTAGACTCTTTAGAATTTCTCAAAAGACTCTACATTTTCATTTGAAATAAATTTTATTAAAATTTCCTTTGAAGGGCTGGAGACATGGCTCAGAGGTTAAGAGCACTGGTTGCTCTTTCAGAGGTCCTGAGTTCAATTCCCAGCAACCACATGGTGGCTCACAACCATCTGTAATGAGATCTGGTGCCTTCTTCTATCCTGCAGGCATGCGTGCAGGCAGAACACTGTATATATAATTGATTTTTAAAAATTTCCCTTTTAAACTTGAGTAAGTTTTATTGCCTATATTTGAGGCTTACAACTTGAAGTTGTAGGATAGATAGTAAGATGGTTACTATGGTTACTGCAGATGACCATCACGATTGCCACCTCACAATGGCTTTTTCTGTGCGGCAGAAGCAGCTCATTCCTGGAGATGCTTTGTACTTTGGAACCTTTGACCTGCTCTTCCCGTGTCCTCCCAAGTCCGTCACTGATTGAAAGGACAACTTCAGTCTCTAGTTGTGGATATTTGATTTTATTGTCAGATTCTACAACCTAGGTCAGATGGCGATGGGGCACACCTTTAATCCCAGCACCTTTAATTGGGAGGCAGAGGCAGGAGGATCTCTGTGAGTTCCAGGCCAGCCTGGTCTACAAGAGCTACTTCCAGGACAGGCTCCAAAGCTACAGAGAAATCATGTCTCAAAAAACCAAAAAAAAAATCAGTTGTTAATAATATTTTTGGGTTAAAAATAAGCAGAGGTAGTATGTTGAAGCCAGCTAGTCAGCAATGTGAAGAATTGGGCTGGCCCCTGGCGTGAAGGCACCATTGGGACAGAGCTCATCTCTCTCTTCCCTCCACTTTGCAGATTTGCAGATAACCCTGCTTGCCTTTGATGTAGAAAAAAATAAATATTTTTTGACAGAAGAGGTCTAGGAAATTATTTTCCTCTAGACTTGGCTGCAGATGAATTGTATTCCCATATAATGAATTCCTTGAACCTCCTTTTCCTGAAGAATGAATAGGACTTCCTATTTAGCAGTGACAGTCAGAATAAGAATATAAAACTTTACTTGGATATTAAATGTGCCTGAAATTCCTCATCCCGGAGTGGGGGTTAAGCCTTCGATGAGACAATGGTGACAATAATTAGCTAAGAGCTCTAAAGTTACAAGGGACAGACACATCAAAAAAGCCCAGCTGTTCGTGGCTGGATGCGGTTTGTCTCTGCATAAACATTATCATTATATCGTATTAAAATGTCATCATGCTGACGTTTGGTCCCCAACATTATACCACTGAGAGGCAGTGGCAGCCGTCTGAGGTTTGGTCAGTGGTGAAAGATGAGGTCCCGGCCACCATCAATGCTGGTCTTAAGGAGTGAGTTGGTTCATACAAGAGCTATCACGACCAGAGGGTGAGCCTGGCCCCTCTTGCTTCTTCTCTTGCCATGTGATTTCTCTCTGGCTGTGATCTTTCTCTGGCCCTGTGATGCCATCTGCCCAGGGCTAGAAGACCCTCACCAGAGGCTGGCCAGATGAGACTGTCAATCATGGACTTTCAAAATCATTAACTTGCAAAACTGTGAGATGAATAAACCTTTTTCTCTTCATAAAATACTCAGCCTCGGAGACTGTTATAGTGTCATGAAGTGTACTAGGTCATTGGATTTATTGATCACACAAACGGGAATGGTCATGAAGGTGCTTTTGGTTTTAAGCTTGGTGGAGTCCAGGAACTCTGACAAGGTTCTCAATTCTGTCCCCATCCTCCATACCCCATCCTCAATCCCCCCACCCATGTGCCAACCCTGTTCACCTCTGCCTGTCTGTGTCCCTGTCACTGTCTACGCAGATCAAAAGCCTAGAGAAGGAAACTGCTTTCCTCTCAGGGCTTCGATGCCAAATCTTAGGGAAGGTTCTGGTTGGTAGAACCTAGGTCATTGCTTACCCCTCAGCTGACACTCGGGGCTGGGAGAATGGGATGCTTTTGAAAGTGTTGGGTGGGGTCTGGCTTCTGTCTCCAACTGGGTTCTTGTCCCAGTCTGAGTGGACGGACAGCGAAGAGCACAAACTGGAGACTCCTGACAGAAAATAAGCCAGCTTGGATGGGATTGCTGTGGAGGATTTACACGAACCAAATTGGAACCCTCTCTCAAAACATCTAGCCATGACGATGCGGAAACGTTACAGCTCGAAGGTCTCGCAGGCCTCATCAAGCGTGTGGATCAGCAGCGACCCCTGGCGGAGCACAGGTGCAGCTCTGAGAAGGGCCGCAGCTCTGGGAGACTTCCCAGGCTCCCCTCCCTTGCGAGCTCAGGAGCTTCACCGAGAAGCCTCTGACTGGAGATGGAATCCCACTCTGAAAATCTTCTGTGGTGGTTTGAATAAGACCGGCGATGGTGGCGACGCCTTTAATCTCGGCACTCGGGAGGCAGAGGCAGGAAGGATCTCTGTGAATTAAGGCCAGCTGTGCTTCTTCAGTTTAGCATTTAGCCATGATTACGTCTCACTCCATAAATCGGATTTGCACATATGTTCACCATTAATTTTGTTTTGCTTTTGTTTTTGAGACATTGTCTCATGTTCCCAGATTGGCTTCCAATTTATATGCAGCCAAGGCTAAACTTGAGTATCTGATCCCTCCTGCCTCCACCCCTTAAGTGCCGGGACTACAGGCTTGAGTCACCGCTGTGTGGGATTTTGACACACACACCGCTGTGTGGGATTTTGACTTTTTTTTTTTCTTCACTATAAAGTCTGAGCTCCATGGAACAGAAAAGGAACACCACAGATGGGTCTGGAGAGACAGCTGCTAAGAGGATCCTAGTTTGCAGGGCGGTAGTGGCAAACGCCTTTAATGCCAGCACTTGGGAGGCAGAGGCAGGAAGATCTTCATGAGTTCAAGACCTAGTCTACAGAGTGAGTTCCAGGACAGACAGGGCTATACAGAGAAACCCTGCCTCAAAAAACAAACAAAAAACCAAAACTAAACAAAAAAGAGGATCCTGGTTCGGTCCCAGCACCATGTCAGAAAGCTCACAAGAGCCTGTGATTCCAGCTCCAGGAGAATTCCACCTTTGGCCTCTACGGGCACCTGTACACACCTACATAGAGACATAAGCATAAAAAAGAAATAATGTTTTTGTTTTTTTTTAAAAAGCAGTACCATAGCAGGACTTTATTCATTAATGAGGAAATGTGTTAGCCTATAGAGATTGAGCTTGGGGCTGGCTAACTCATTTGCTTAGCATAGAGATTCTATATCATTGTTTTCATTGGCCTCGAGCATCATGTAAGGTAGAAGAATTTGAAGGGAATGGGGTAAAAATAAAATCCCCTCTATCCCTCCTATCTTCAGAAATGGATATCTTCTTTTATCACACTCCAGAAATGTCTGTGGATTCGCAAGCAGGCATGTATATTTTCTTTAGGCTTGTAAGATCATGTTATCTGTTCTGTAATTTGCTTTTTTCCCACTGGTACCATATCGAAGGGCTTCCCTCGGCCGTGCAGCTTCATCCTGCACACTGATCTGTTAAATGGGTGTGAACAAATTTACTGGAGCCCATTTTTAGAGGATCTTGTGTCTTTTCCCAAGGTGCTATTCCTCTTGTCCTTTCTTCGGCACACGCCTCCTGGCGTGGCCAGAGACCAGTGGCTGGGAGGAGCGCCAAGCACTGACCGTCGGTGGAGGACTCGCAGGAGCCACTGTGTCATTAGGGATTTCCTAGAGGGAGAGAAATTCCCTCAAGGCTGAGTCAGAGCCAGAATCTGGTCCCATCACTTCCCCACGGTCCTTACTGTGGTTAACCGTGGAGGTGGCTCATTGTCGGGGGTTTGGCAAATGGCTGAGAACATTCTGAGGCTGGGCTAGCCTCCCTACTAGCTGTAGCTACACGGGGAAGCCACACTAGCCTCCCAGGATGACTGGCAGCTTCCGTCCCCAGGCCCCCCAGGCACGCTCCCCGTTGTCCTTCATTTGCTTGTGACAACCGTGGATGTCTTGACCGCTGCAATCAGAGAATGGGTATTTCATGTATGTTTAGTTTGAAAATGCCCACCTTAGAGTCATTCGTCCTAAATGTCTGTCTCTTTCCTGTCACCTAGTCTCAAGACTGTTCAAACAGGCAGACTGAATTATAGTAGTGACAACCTAGCTAGGATGTGGCCAAAACAAAGAAGCTGAGGAGTCAGGCTCAGTTCTTTTTTTTTTTTTTAACTTTATTTATTTTATGTATATGAGTGCTCTATCTGCATGGACAGCTTCATGCCAGAAGAGGGCATCAGATCCCACCAGAGATGGTTGTGAGTCACCATGTGGCTACTGGTTGTTGAACTCAGGACCTCTGAAAGAATGACCAGTGCTCTCAACCGCTGAGCCATCTCTCCAGTCCCAGCCTCAATTCTTTCCTCCACCTCTGCTTCTGAGTGGTCCTCCCTCATCCCTTGCCTGCACCGTCGTCTTCTAAGCCACAGGAAAGGCTTCCTTTAGAACTGCCCTTGACGCCAGGCTAGACTAGTCTAGAGTACAGATGACCCAGGCAATGCAATTTAATCTGGAAGGAGTCTCATTTCTCTTGCTTTGACTTCTATTTCTGTCTCTGCTTTCATTGCTGGTCTTTTATAGCTGCCTACAGAAATCCTGTCTTTCTACGCCCTGCTTTCATGCAGCCACGGGGACGGAATCTCTGGGCATCCGGTGGAAAGGAGCCTTTCACCTCTGACGAGTATACTGGCTGCCCAGTGTGGCTTACAGAGCGCAGCGCCTGGCCATGCGCCTGGTCATGCTTGGAGTGTACCGGCTGCCCCATGTGGTTTACAGAACTCCTGGCTATGCTTGGAAGTGCTGGCGACAAGGATTGCCTCTTCCTCACTGGATAGCTCTGCTTCTCTTAAGCAAGTCTGAGAAGCTGCCCTTTCTTAGCAATTGGGACTATGCTTGGCTCGAAGCACACAGCTGCCCCATGTTTGTGGGGACAATGAAACCGTGTTGTTTGGTGTCACCTGTGGGACTTGGATTTAAGTTCACAGTTTTAAGTCGCTAGCATCATTTTTAGATCACCAAGTTTATTCCATTCGTTGGCTTTTGGATTCTGATGATGTTTTTAAATGTAAGAAAAGTTGCTGCTGTTGTTATTATTATTATTAGGACATAAAGTCTCATGGAGCCCAGGCTATCCTTGAATTTATTGTGCAGTAGAGAACGACCTTGATCTCCTGATTTTCCTGCCTCCACCACATTGGTGCTGGGACTAGGGGGCATAGAAACACCCTCAGTTGGTGACTTTAACATTGTAAAACTGTTTACATTTTAAAACAAGAACTTTCCCTCCCTGACGTGCTCCTTAAAAGCCGCAGATGGTAGGAGTGATTGCTGCGTAGGGATGGGTCCATGGACATCTAAGATGTCTCGTAAACTCTAAAGTCAGAGGGAAAAGAAGAACGAGGCCTTTAAACAGACCCAGGAAATAGCATCTTGCCACGCCAGGGGTGGGTCCAATCCTCATCTTACCAGGATATAATTTAGACGCTAGAAACCCTCCTGAGCCTCTTTCTTCAACAAAGGGACAACTTGCAATTTACCCGGAGAGTGGCACTCACTACCTCCCTGGGTGGTTGCTGAGCGCAGCCTGGGAAGGAGGAGCGCAAGGCAGTGCCCTCGAGGAAGACTCGCTTTGCAGTAGTTCTCCGCACCACTCATGAGGCTCTCAGTAGACAGGCATCGATTCCTTGGGGTCCCTGGCTGCAGCATCACTCTCTTCTGCTTGCTGAACGATGCCTCGAAAGCTGTCCTTTGTTATGGTCTTCAGGAGATACCTTAGCCTCCTTGTGTGGTTTTCATGATCTCAACACTCAGTATTGTTTTTAGCATCTAGAAGGCCCTGTCAAATCTCTTTCTATTTCTTGGCTGGGAATGATCTGGATTTCTTCTATAATACCCACCTGGTGACTAATTTTAGGACATACTAGCCCTCTTCCTCAGGAAAGGCATGAATGACTTTCTTTTCTTTACGTCCTTTCTGAAGCCCATTGTGAGGTATGGGGCTTTCCCCCTTCATTTTGTCTTTTCAGATGTTGCAAGCAGTTCCAAATTTCCCCTTTGAATAAAATGCGTACTCATTAGGGAAAATCAGAAAAACAGAATTTTTAAAGAAAAGAGAAGCCACAATTTTAAAAGGCTTTACACATTTGGGGACATTTCCTATTGGAAATAATTTATTTCTATACCTCCTTTATTTTAATATTAGTTTGTATCTTGATTTTTGTTTTCCTAGCTCAGGTTGACACCAGGAGCATATTACACATGAATAAGAGTTCTTATAAGCATTTGGATGTTGTCTAGTATTTAGTCTATGGGAAGCTCCTTGCTTACTTTGGACTTTCCACCTTGGGTAGATAAGTTTTATGCTGATGACTAAATCTGGGGTCTTCTTTTTCTGTTTTCTTGGTATAAAGCCTAAAAGTCAGAATTATTAGTGGGGGATCAGGCCGTCCTCTCTCTCTTTCCTCTCTCTCTCCCAGCTCCCCACAATCCTGAGAACTACACCCGGGGACTCCCACAGGCTAGGCAAGTGCTCTACCTCCAAACTTCAGCGTCAGTCAAAATGAACAGTTTTACGTTGCAGTAAAATATAAATATCAGAAAGTTCACTGGTTTAGCCATTTTGAACGTGTTGTACAGTGGCACGAAGGGCACTCAGATGGGCATGGTGGCACACATCTGTGGTCCCAGGGTTTGGGATGCCGAGGCAAGCAGAACACAAGTTCTAGGCCAGCCTGGGCTACATAGTGAGTTACAGGCAAGTCAGAGCTACATAGTACAACCCTGTCTCAAAAAATGAAACAAAACATTTAATTAGCTGAAGGTAAGGTCAGTTTGTTGACTGCCTTATTATCTGTGCGCTCTCTCTCCCTTTCTCTCTTTCTCTTTAGTTTTTCAAGGCAAAATTTCTTTGTGTATCTTTGGAGCCTGTCCTGGAACTCGTTCTGTAGACCAGGCTGGTCTTGAACTCACAGAGACCTGCCTGCCTCTGCCTCTCAAGTGCTAGGATTAAAGGCATGCGCTACTACTGCCCAGCTCAGAATCAGTTCCCATTCTTAGCCGAGGAGCCATCTCTCCGGCTCTTGGCCAATTCTTCGGCCTGCGCTCATTTGAGTGTTGAGCTCCAGCTCTGAGTTTCCCACTGTAGCCGGAGCATCGTTGTCTCCAGGCTTGGATTTGATGCTTTATACTTCCCCTGTCTGCACTGATCAGCATCATTTGGTGAGGCAGCATTTGAATACATTCTCTTTAGTTCTTAACACACCATAGATTTTTTTTCCCACTCCTTTAAAATATTTGACCTAAAGCTAGCCATGGTTGTGCTTGCCTGTAGTTGTAGAACTTGGCGGGCAAAGTCAGGAGGATCTGGAGTCCAAGGTTGTCCTCGCCCATACAGTGACTTGGAGAAATCAAGGCTAGCCTGGGCTACGCGAGACCCTGCCCCACCCCACCCCCCTAAAAAATCAAAGCAAAATTTTCTATTTCTTTTAGGAATTCTTTCAGATTCTTCCTTGTCAATGTATGTCCTTGTCTTGCATTTAATCTCTCTTTTCTGCTCTTCTCTCCGGAAGAATCTTTCTCTGTCACCTTCGAGTCTTTCTTCTGTTATGTCCATTCTGCAAGCAAACCTGCCAAACGAGTGCCTCAGGACTTTTGAGGGTCGCTCTTGTCTTCGTAGGATTTGGGGTCTCTGTCTTGTTGTTCTCTCTAAATGTTTGGTGGTCTGTGGTCGTGTGTTCTCTTCTGGTCTGAGAGGCCCAGAGAGTATGGCTGAGAGTGAGTTCTCTCTAGTGCCGATGTGGGGGAAGGCATGGGACTGGGCAATGGGAGCCAGGACCTCTCTTCTGGACAAGGTGCCTCCATTTCTTCTGGGTGTGGCCAAGCAGCGGAAGTTGTCTTGTTTCTTTGAACCCAATTCAGGGTGTGGATATCTCTGGGGATTGTTGTCTGAACTGCTTTTATGTTCCTAAGGTGTGTGTGTGCATGCGTGTGTGTATGCGTGCATGTATGTGTATGTGTGTGTGTGTGCACGTGCATGTGCGTGTGTGTGTGTGTGTGTGTGGTGTATGGGTGTAGGAGCACTTTCCTGTGTGTTATACTCTTGTCTCAACCATCTCTGATGGCAGGTGGCCTAGAACCTTCTACTCTGTACAGGTACCCCTATCCTCCTTGGAGTCATCTCGCCATCACTTGGTCTCTCCTGTCCATCTTGGGTTCTTTGATCTGATTATATCCATTCTGTGCCCTTCAGGAGTGGGTCGTTGTCTCTGGAGGTTGCCTTTCTCTGTCTTCACCATTCTAAGTTATTTACCTAACATTTCCTGTCATTTCTAGGGCTGAAAGTATTCTCTCTGCTCTAGAATATTGTTGTTTCTCATTTCTCGGAGATTCTCTCAATCCTCCCTTCTCCCATGATTTGGAGGAGAGAGAAAGGCAGGCCGTGGCATGTATCCAATCTTCTTAGATGATTATTTTTCCCCTCAAACTCATTTGAAGTTTTCCTGTGGATGAAGAATTTCGAAAAACTGCCAGTTGATAATTAGAGGTGGTGTGTTGGGGGGGGGGGGGCGGATAGCTTAATGCTCACCCTTAACATTAAATGCTGAGGATTCCAACTCAGGGTGTAGATTTGGACTTGATTAAAATCCAAGCTCCCCACTCCCAGTCCACAGTCAAAGGCTACTTTGCCTCCGAACCATGTGTCCTGAGTGCTGACAGCCTTGTTGCCGGAGAATTTCTGTGACTTAACTCTGGATGGCACCTCCTTGGCTGCGGGCACTGTTTTACAGCTTTGCAATTTTAGGGAGCGGTCTGGGTGGGGTCACGTTCTCACTGCACCCCATAACATTTCCCAAGTCCTGGGCTGTGCGGATGGCAGCTGCTGTCTGCGGCTGGCGCCCTGGCCAATGGAGGCGGCAGGAGGATGGTCGTGTTGAGAAATCTCTGAGTCACTGGCAGCCTCTGGCTGTGGTTGGCCCGCATGTCTGTAGACCTCTGGGGCTGATGTTTCTGTGAATCTTTCAAGTCCATTCCTGTTCCCTGGGCTCGCCTTTTCACAAGTACTTGCTTGCCCTGCGTGCCCCAGGCGGCAAAAGAATACCAGTTCTCCGTGGTCCCTTGTAAGTGATTGTTTTTCTGTGCCGGTGTGTTCTCATGTTCATGTGACACACTAATAAAATACTCTGTGCTTCTCAGAACCGCCCCCTCAGGGGATTTCGAACACTTAAAGACAATAGTTCTGTAATCGTCACGCTTTTCGATTTGAGGTAAATGTTCTTTTGTTAATTTTTTTAAGGCAATGAAATTGACTTTGAAGGTCGCACCTCAGGCTTTTAATTTTTACCACAGAACAAAAGAGCCCTGTGTTCCTGAAGCCTGTGGAGAAATGTACACATCAAATTTACGAGGGATGTGGATGTGTGTATAGGTATCTTTCATTTTATGGTTCAGTAACGTTGGCTCCAGGCTATTTGCCATAAAACTCATTGTATTTCCCCAAGAATGTTTGATATAAAATTAGAGGTGGTTCTACCGGGAAACAGTCTCACAGAAAATGACCAAATTTTGTGAGGCAAAGATTTAGAAGCCCAGGTCTGGTGTCCATGGTCATTCCTAGCCACGTCTGCACAACCAGAATCTTTCTCCCAGGGCGTCTTTCTAGAAAACACCGGCACGTGGAATCTGCAGCGCTTAGAAGTGGACCGCCGGGCTGTGTGGGGCTCGGAGTCGAAACGGGAAAAGGATGGGCCTGAAGCAGTGGCTCGGAGATTAAGACAATGAGTGCTTTTGCAAAGGACAAGCATTCGATTCCAGTGCACAGCTCAGCTTCCTGGACTTCAGACGCCTCTGCCTCTTCGGGCACCTGCACTCATGTGTACACACCCCTGTCCCACAATTAAAATGTTTTAAAATAATTCTTTTAAAAAAGGAGAAAACTGTACCTTGGTCCTTGTTGATTATGGAGAGAGGAGTAACGCTTGTCTGGATTGTCAAGCCGGTGGCACAACCGTGTGTCCTCACTACTCACCTTACAACGGTGAATTCTATGGTGTGCAAACTCTATCTCACTAAAACTCTAAAAGTCCTGCCTGAGGACCACTGCAGACCCCTGAGTCAGGCATTCTGAGGTGGCACCTTAACATTAATGTTTTCCTTAAGTGCCCCCAGGCGACTGGAATGTGCAGCCAGGGGGAGGGGCTTGTTGGCTCTCAACCTTGCTCATCTCAGTTGGAAAACCCTTCTTCTCTGCGTCTGATTTAGTCTTATTAATGTCCTCTGGTTCCATTCATTTTACCGGAAACTTTGGAACGCAATGATTAATTTAACTGTGTTTGGGCGCCCATTAGTCTCCCATGCCCCACTTCCCTCGGGCGCCAGTCCTCACGATTCCGTGCGTGCTCTTAGAGTTCTACAGGATTATCTATTATTTTATAAACAACAGAGGGAGAGCAGCTTGAAGGCACCATATGCAAAGTAAGGATAAGGAGAGGAAACATTAGTTACCTTGATTTGATCAATACATATCCCATTCCTCTATTGAAACCCCATTAATACATAAAATTAATAATAGAAGAGAAAAGAAAAGAAAATCTGTCCAGGCCCGGCCCCTCCTCACCCTCAAAGAAGACACAAAGACAAAAATGGCTGATGCATCTTGTGTTGGAAACACAGTCACAGCCTGCATAGACCACACATGAGATGGTGGCCCTATAGGGTCAGAGCCTCTAATGAGGTAGCCATCTTAGCTCATGTAAGTATACCTGATATTCTCCTAAAGATGAGAAGACCGGCTAATGACGAAAGCAACCCAAGACCTTGTATCAAAAGACAAATAAGGGCCGGGGGAGGGGGAAAGGGGGGGACTGAGAGCCCTGGCTACTCTTGCAGAACACTAGAGTTTCATTTCTAGAACCGGCATGGCAGCTCACAACTGTCTGACTCCAGTTCTAGAGGATCCAGGGCATGTGGTGTGCAGACATATGTGCAGGCAAAACACCCACACACATAAAATAAGCAGAGGTCAGTCTTAAAATCCCAAATAACTAAATGAACAAACAAGCAACCAAGCGACTAAATCAAGCCCACGTTCTGTAGGCCTGCGTCTGCTTGAGCTTCAAACCTGCATCTTGAGTCTCTAATCTGATCCACGCCCGGCTTCATCCAGGGGTGGATCCCGACTTTCTCCCCGCAGGGGATGATCCCAACCCAATTCTACGTTCACACACAAAACGCAGTTTAGGACTCCGAGAACAGACCCTTGCTGGTGAAAACCACGCAAGTTTCTCTAGCCTCCCTGTAAAACGGCCTCCAGTGTCGCCTGGGCACTGCAGTGTCCTTCTGCCCTCCGTGTCCTTCCACCATTGCTGGCCCGTTCTCTCTGCTGGCACCAGCAGTGCGTGCCCAGAGACTGTGGGCTCCTCAAGCGTTCACATGTCCCAGCTTTAAAAACAAACTTTATGAACAGTGAATTTTTTAGTAGACTCAATTACAGCACCAGACTGGCAGAGTTTGTAGCCTGCCTCTGCCAAGCGAGTTGTGTGACTCGGACAGGTTAGGTTTTTTTTTTTTTCTTCTTCTTCTTCTTCCTTCAGGCAAGTTTTCACCACGTGAAGTATTGCTGGGGGAGGACCAGCCGGCACGGGTGGTGGTGTAACCCAATGCCAGCCAGCTACACAAATGTTTGACTGTGTTCCAGCTAGAGTTGCTGGTTCTACCCAACAGAAATTTACTCTGTTACCTTAAATGGAGAAGTCGTTTATTGGAAGAATTGTGGGTAGTTGGAAGAATTTGCAGCACTCCTGGAGGGGCATACGCTAGAAGCAGGAAGTGTGTATGTGGGGGAGTGGCATAGAAGGAGGCGGGAAGGGGGATATAGTAGAAAAAATCAGATCAGGACTCTTGCGGCTTAGCCGGGACACCATTGCCAGGTCCTGCCATGGTTGTACCTCTCCACGCTCCCAGTCTCTTGAGATTCAGAATCATTGGCGGTCCTGTTTAATGGGTTGAACTCATTGTTTAGGGAGTGGAGAGCTTGTCAGCTTTTGTTTTTGTGTTAGAAGCTGGAATCTCTTATTTGGGAGCGGGTCACTCACGTTGGAAGAGGGTTTAGGAGACTAAGGAACAAAACTCCTTCCAGCCATGCTTGTACGTTGTGATTTCTGGGTTCGTAAATGTCTAGTAGAACTGAGCTGCAGTGCGCTATCCTACCAGTAGGTGTCGCTCTTTAACAAGAGTGACTTCGCCTTCCCTCCTAATTTCCCACTGTCATTTCTCCACTGATTCCAAAATGTGACGGTCAATTTTTGGGTCATGGAAAACGGATTGCGTTCCCTCAAATGAAACCCTGCTACCTATAGTTTTCATTACTCTAGTATCGTCGCTGACAATAGTAAGTTAATCTTGATGCTAAAATTCAGTCAGTTTAGAGGCTTGGTTTACTGATTTTTTTTCCCCTATGATCTGCTTTCAGGTTTGTGATATTATATTGCTTTTATGAAAAATATCATTTTCTCAGAGAAGTGTTTTCCTAGGACATGATAGAATCAGGGGAGCAATAAAACATGCTGCAAATAGAACAAATAAAACCAATAAAACACAAATGCTTGATACTGTCCTTCAGATTTTGACTCTGGTTTGGCCTGCGGCATTGTCCTAAAAACAGTTAAATCACCACAGGCTCCCTAAAGCTAGGAGCCCCACTTTTCCTTGGGCAATAGGCGCTCAGCATGGCTCTTGATGAATGCTCGGCTCACAGGTAGTTTTGGAATGAAGGACAAACGAACGAACCTGCTGCCACGGCGCTGGTTTTCTTATATCTACACATTGAAGCTGATGAACTTAGTTCCCAGGTTGGCTGGTATGCGAGCCTTCTGGGACTGTAACCAAATACGCGAGCTTAGCAAGTTATAAGCAGGAAATGGCTTGGGCTCACGGTTTTGGAAGTTGTGGTCCAAGATCAGTTTGTCCTGTTGCTTTAGGAAGCAACATATTGTGGAAGAATGTGTGGTAGAGAACTGTCTACCTCGTGGATGACTGTGAGAGAGAGAGAGAGAGAGAGAGAGAGAGAGAGAGAAAGGGAGAGAGAGAGGTGAGAGAGAGGAGAGAGAAAGGAAAGAGAGGAGAGAGATGAGAGAGGGGAGAGAGAGAGGAGAGAGAGAGAAAGGAGAGGGGGAGAGAGAGGAGAGAGGAAAGACAGAGGAGAGAGAAAGGAGAGAGGGGAGAGAGAGAGCATTCATGTGCCCTCAAATGAAGTGGTGGTGGGGGACAAGGATTCTAAGATCTCCTTTAAGAGCTTGCTCCAGTGACCTAAGGAATTCCCACTAGGCCTCACCTCCCAAATACTTCACACCCGCCAATAGCACCACCCCGGTGGTCAAGCCTTTAGCATGGGGAGCCTTTGGGGAGGCGCTCAGCATGCAAATGAGAGCAGCTGGTGTTCCCTGCAGAGGAAAGGCCTCTGGTTCAAGGTCATAAAACAGCCTGCTCCCAAAACCAGCAGCGGAATGATGATGGCTCACTTTAGATCTGTCCTCCTGGCCAGGAAAAGACAGGGGCAGTGACCAGGACCCCGTCTTATTTATGGGTGCATCCAGTGGGCCAGCAGTCTGGAAGATGTTCTTTATTTCAAAGACTGAAATGGATCAATAGCTGTGCCAAAAGTAAATTAGAAAATTGATTAATTAGCTTAACATAAATGTCCACTGGTCACAATGAATACTTGGAGCCAGATCCCACACACTCCCAAAGGAAGTATTTAAAACCAATAAACATCATCTCTTAGCCAGGTAGTAGTGGCATGCTGCTTTAATCCCAGACGGACCTCTGAGTTCAAGACCAGCCTGGTCTATAGAGTGAGTTTCAGGACAGCCAGGGCTACACAGAGAAACCCAGCCTCAAACACCAACCAAACCAAAAAAAAATACGTTTTATTTATTTTTAATTACTGTGTACAAATTTTGTCTGAGTATAGACACCACAAGCATGCAGTGCCTGCAATGGCCAGAAGAGGGCATCAGATCTCTGGACCTGGGTATAGAGGCTGTGAGCTGCCATGAGAGAGCTGGGAACAGAACCTGGGTCCTCTGGAAAAACAATCAGTACTCTTAACCACTGAGCTTTCTCTCTAACCTCCAGACTTCTCTTCCCCTACCCCCAACTCCCCGAAACTGGAGACGTGAATGGTTATGAACTATCACAGGAGTTGGCAATCAAACTTGGGTCCTTGGTAAGAATAGCCTTTTCACTAACCACCAAGCCATCTCTTCCACCCAGACATTTGCGCTTTAAATGAACCTGGAGGCTTCGAGTCTCCTGCAATACACTAAAGGTCTCTCTTTCCAGCTCAAGTTCTGCTCCCCAGGCTTGGTTGCTTTAGACTTCTCTCTGCAGCTCTAGCTGAGTGCTTAGTGCTGGTCCTCATAGGGACCAAGCCCCTGCCTTCTCTTGTGCAGTAGCCATGTTTCTTCCAAGAAAAGTCTTTGTGTTTCCCTTGTCCTTGGCTGTCAGTGTGATGCTCTGACCTTGGCCGGGGTATTCACTTTCTTGCCTATGTCTTCTCCATAAAATAGGCTTAGGAATGATGTCACCTTCACACGGTAGTCACAGCTGGTTGCATTTATTTACACAGAAAGCATTCTGAGAAGTGCTTAGCACAGAATTCTACTTAAGTATTCTATAATGATAGAATAATGATAGTTATCAAAATTGGGAAAATGTAATTACCTGCGAGCTACGATTCTTCTGATCGTGTGCTCAGTTACACAGACTGACGCTTTACCATCACATCTGTTTATATGTTTCGGGTAATGGGGGGCATCAAAAAGGAGAGGGTCCAGGGGCATGGCTCAGGGGTTAAAGCTTTTGCCACCCAAGTGTGAGGATTGGAGTTCTGGTGCCCAGAACCGGCATAAATTGGGGAGTGGGTGTGGAAGCCTGGCCAACCCTGCAGCTAACTCCCACTTCCTTGGAGCTTTCATCTCTAGCTTGTTGCCAACCTCTCCTTCACTCTGGCTTCTGATGATGCCTAAGAGATTGCTCAGGGGAAGGAAGTTCCTCACTGTCAGGAAGGAAATCACCGAGTTCCCTGCGCCTGGCTGGTGCTATTTCTGGAAGGTTCACTCCTGCCTTCACTTCTTGGAAGTCTTTTTCTAACGATTTCCAAGGGGGTCTGTTTAAACTGGGTTCAAGAGTCAGCCAGTTGTTATATAATAGCCTGGAAATCACTTGCCAATCAACACACCCATTTGGCATGTATAGTGGTTTTGGAAAAAAAAAAAAAAAGGCTGAGAAGACCCTGTTGGTGGGTGGTTTCATGAGCTCTCGCCATCTGCTTCATAGTAACTCAAGGGGGGAGAAGTCCAGACAGCCGCTTAATAGCCATGCACTCTGCCGGCAGCTGCTTGGGTCATCACACTATCCGTCCCCTTGAGCTTCCCAGTGTGTAAACAGTGCGTTAGGGCGTGGAGGCTGATGGATGAGGGGGCATGTGTGACCTTAGAAACATGCCCCGGGAGTGAGTGAGCGCCAGTGTCTTTTCTCAGACAAGTGTTTCTACCTCCTCCTCATCTCCCATCGGACCTTTGTGGAAGGATCGGACACAGCCTGATGTCCGTATCTACTTCCATCCTTCGTCTGCTTCCCAACTGGAGTTCTACAGGATTTACCTCAGTATATTGCTGCTTCCAGTGACTTCTATGGGGGTAAATTCACGGACGAGTGGGAGGTATCTTTTACAGTACTCACACTCGGAATGGCCTCGAGATATAGCCACATGGACCCTTTAAAGGACCCCCTTAAAGGATGACCCTACTTTGCAATCTATTTTCTTTCTCAGGGCAACTCACACAGACATTGAGGACACTGTCTCCATGTACTCTGCCTTGCCATGATCTGCAGGGAGTGGGAGGAGCTACCATCTGTTGTCTTCACCGGGAACATGGGAAAAGTAACACAGATGAGCTATAGTATTTTCCTTAGTGACGCTCATGAAGGGTTTGGCCACTGATCCTTGGCTCTCCAGGAAGGCTTTGTGTTAGACAGTTTGTGAATTACTTTTCTGGTGTGACAATCATCTTGATAAAAGCAATGTAACGGAGAAAGGTGTGTTCTGGTTTATGGTTTGAGAGTAGAGTATAGCTGGAGGTGGCAGCGCATGCCTTTAATCCCAGCATTTGGGAGGCAGAGACTGGCAGATCTCTGTGAGTTCGAGGCCAGCCTGGTTTACATAGCTAGTTCCAGGACAGCCAGGGCTACACAGCGAAACCCAATCTCAAAAAGCCAAGAGGGAGGGAGAGAAAGAGATAGAGAGAGAGAGAGGAGAGAGGAGAGAAAGGGGGAGGGAGGAGAGAGAGAGGAAAGTGATGGAGGAGGGTTATCTGTCTATTGTGTTATTTTCATTGGTCAATAAAGAGACTGCCTTGGCCCCTTGATAGGACAGAAAATTAGGTAGGCGGAGTAAACAGAACAGAATGCTGGGAAGAGGGCTATGAGGCAGACGCCATAGAGCCAGCCACCAGGTCAGACATGCTGAATCCTTTCTGGTAAGCCACCACCTCGTGGTGCTACAAAGATTATTAGAAATGGGTTAATCAAGATGTGAGAGTTAGCCAGTAACTAACTCTCTAGAGATAATGGGCCAGGCAGTGTTTAAATGAATACAATTTGTGTGTTGTTATTTCCGGGGCTAAGCTAGCCGTGCGGGATGAAAAGCAGGCCTGCCCGCAGCCCCTCACTACAGGAGAGACAGAGAGAGAGGGAGAAGAGAGAGAGGGAGGGAGGGAGGAGAGAGAAAGAGAGAGAGAGGAAAGGCAGAGATAGGGAGGGAAGAGAGAGGGAGAAGATGAGGGAAGGACAGAGAGAGAGAGGTCCATAATGGCAGGAAAGGGGTATAGCAGGAGGGAGGTGACTGGTCACAATGTGTCTATAGTCAGGGAGCAGAGAGATGAAAGCTGGTGCCCCACCCACCACCACCTTTTCCCTCGTTGCTCAGACTGGAGAAGATGTTGCAGCTCTCATCCAGGGTGGGTGTCCCCTCATCTCAACCTCTCAAGAACTCCCTTACAAACATGCCAGAAGTGTGTCTCCAGAATCCACACACCCAGGTCCATTTCTGAATTTCAGTCAAGTGAGAAAGGTTGACCATCACAGAAGGAGGGGTACATCTCCAGTCAGGGGAGAGGTCAGCTGTCTATTTCTCCACGCCGTGGTAAGGAAAACAGCCTGATCCTCACTAGGCATGCATTCACATCTGAAAGTCAAAGCCAAACTCCGTGCAGATGATGGTTCTATGGGCGAATGTTTGATTTTTGACTCGAGGGCCAATGCTCAGAGCCAAGGTTGAGAGAGCAGGGCAATCCATTTATGAAACTCACATTGTGAAAGCAGAATTAAGGAGGGAACAGATTTTGTCTTCTGGGATGGCAACTTTCAAAGGAAAAATAATAAGATTGTTAAACAGCCAAAAGAAGGAAGAGGCTACCGCTGACCCTCTTCCCAAAGATGCTCATGGAGGATGGGGAACATGGGACACTGGCCAGATGTTTTGTCCTGTTGGCAAGGTGTGCCAAGGTGTCCTGTAATGGTACAAATAAAATGCTGTGGTTTCCCGAGGGGCTCAGTGGTAGAAACGTTGCAGGTCCCTGAGGGGCAGAAGTGGGCAGCATGTCTGGAGACCATGGCAGGCCACAAAGGTAGCCAGTCCTGGGCAGGGAGCCAAGTGGCAGGTGAGAGACCAAGAGCAGCAAGTTCCACGAGAAGCCACAGCCAGGGTCAGTAGGAGACAGATGGATAGGGACGCCTTGCAGAGTGAGGTTGGATATTTATTTAGTGGGCCATGGAGGGGAAAGGGGAGAAGAGGAGAGAGAGAGAAAGAGAGAGAGAGAGAGAGAGAGAGAGAGAGAGAGAGAGAGAGAGAGAAAGGTGGGAAGGGGAGAAGTGGGGAGAAGAGAGAGACAGAAGCTGCCTCTTTGAGAGGGAGATGGAAGAAAGAAGGGACTCAGGTTAGTAACTGAAAATCAGTTTGCTTCAGCAGACAAGGGAGGGAGTGGGCGTGGCTTGTCTCTTAAAGGGACAGAGCAGACCATTACAGAAGGAGCAAAGGCTTGGCCCTCTTTGTTCTTTTTCCTAGCACCACGCTCTTGGATGGTACATTAGGGACCCAGTGAGATGAACACCATGAGAAAGGCCCAGCTGGAATGGAAGATCTGTGGAGGAGCTTGAAACCAGCAAGGATTTGGGCCAGGCTCCACAGGAAAGCTGGGAAGAGCCTTCACAGAATATAAAATGCTCTAAATAAAACCACAGAGGTTGATTTATGCAATAAGCGGTCACAAAGAGTGATGGATGAGGCAGGAACAGAAAGCTCTGCGGAGTCTCAGAGACCAAGAATTTGGCTGTGGGAGCACACGGCAGTGGGAGTGAGCTGGACCTTTGTAGGACTTGGTCATTTCATGTGCTCCACAGGTTCTGCCTTTCCCGTACACGTCTGTTGCCCTCTCAATCAAGAAATGGGATTTAGTAGGGACCTGGTAACACAGCCTTTAATCCCGGCACTCAGGAGGCAGAGGAAGGTAGATCTCTGAGTTCAAGGTCAGCCTGATCTATGGAGTGAGTCCCAGGATAGCCAGGGCTATGCAGAGAAAACCTGTCTTGAAAAAACAAATTGAAAGGAAACAACCTATGTTGTTTGAGTGACTTTACAACTGTTGCTAAAATGGCATTTTGAGTTTTCTTAGGTGAGACCATAAGTCTTGGACATTTTCTTCCAAGGGCCTTTGGAGATCCAATCATGGTCTCAGAGTCGCAGACTCCTGAGTGCACACTCGCCTTGCTAAATCAAACCGCTAACTTCCTTTATCAGAGTTCCGCCCTTCCCTACCCCCATAACCACCTCCCTCAGTCCGGCCTCTGTTTCCTGAAACTAAATCCATTCTCAATGACCTGTTAGAATCCCAGAATCCCGGAGTAGCCATTACTTCCAATTCTCAAGTCTAACTATGGAAGGAGGGCGGGGCCTGCTTACCACTTCCTATGGCTCCTCTTACACCCCTCACCTTCCTGTTGCCCTGAAGGATCCTGCTTTCCTTTGTTTCAGCAAGAAGTGTTTCCCCAGGTCTGGTCCCACACGTTCAGAGGGGTAAGCATCGTCTTGGACTCTGCGAAGTTCTGCAGACGCCGTCATCCTTTCCCGTCATCTGGGGAAGACAGAAAGGCTCATTCTGTCATGGATGACAGGAGACAGGAGGGCAGAGTGAATGTCTTTCTTAGGGAGTTTATTTATTGTATTTTGGTCTTGGGGATTGAACCTCAAAGACTTGCCACATGCTAGGCAAGTGCCCCAATTTTTGAGCTGTACCACTAACCCTTGGGGTTTTTCTAAAGAAAGTCTTGCTATGCAATCCATTTAAAACTCAGGCCATTCCTGGCTCTGCTTCCCAACTGCTAAGATTCCGCCACCATGTCTAGCTATGGAATAACTAGAGACATTAAGCTTAAAAAGACAGCTGCCTACCCTAGACACCAGTCTCTTTCCTTATCTTGCTACAGAGGAATTTCTGGGTTCTTTTCTTTGGCATTCCATTCTTTTTGTTTCTTTGCTTAGACAGGGTCTCATCCTGGCCTAGAACTCGAAAAGTTTCTTCATCTCCATAAGCCTTTCTGCCGATGCAATAATCCAAATCAGACCAAATCAAATCGAATTAGAAAAAGCCCAGGTTTAATGAATACAAACACTCCCGGATGACTTTCTAGCCCCCAGAGAGGAGACAGGAAAGGAAGACCGGAAAATCACAGGTTTGTTCTTTGGGGGGGCAGTGTAAATCCCCTGTGGGAGTGGTCTTGAGCATCTCTGGGGAGGAGTCCTCAGTTGGTGGGCTTTCTCAGGGGCAGAGTCTAGACTGAGGCAACTCCAAGGGAGGGGGCTTGAGATGAAATTTCCACCTGAACATTCCAGATTCTTTGGATCTGAGGATGCTGGTGGCTGGGGTGGGGCTTCCATCTCAACACTCAGTATATAATGCAACGGTTCCCTTGCTTCAGCCTCCCAAGTACTGGCTTTATAGACATGGCCGCCACACTAGGCCAATTATTTGATTCTTGTAAAATAGTTCAGCTTAGGCTCAGAGCACGGGACGCAGGCGACGTCAGTTCTAGGTAATCTTTGACTATGACTTGGGCAAATCACTTGAGGACAGTTGTGTGACTTCCAGTGGCCGGGTGGCAGTGGTGTAGAACAGAGGATCAAACCTGGCCCGTTGGAAACAACAGAGTTTAGTTATTACCCTACTTGTATCCTCTTAAAGGTGGGGGTTTCGGGTGGGGTGTGTGAAGTCACTCAAGATGAGAGTCGGTGAAAAAGAAAGCCAAGCTTGCAACATCCCAAAGAGATTTCCTAAGCCAGGGGCTCAGAGGTCTATCTTCTGCTTCTTCGTAGTCCTGACAGAGAGGTGGGGAGTTAAGCAGTAACAGACGGAGCCGGGAGGGGAGAGCCCCACCCCCACCCCAAGGTGCAGCGGCTCTGTTCATCAAGTTGCTGATTGGACAGTTACTTGGTTAATCCAAAGGCTGCATGTAGACAGACATCAGATATTTAGAGGGGGAAACATTAACTTTGGGACATGATTTGCCCAGATTGGCTGTCTAGAACAATCCAACTATCAGGATAGCTAGCAAACCTTCATTTCACTTGAGGTTAGGGAGTTATGGCTGGCTTTAGGTCGCAGGAAGCAATGTTTAAAGATATACAATGTCTCTGGTTAGAGTGAGGGGAGCCTCCCCCCCCCCCATTAAGACTTCTGACTATTTGGAGAGGACGCTATGCGCAATCTGCCTGCCCTCATTCCGTCCCACGGGAGGATGTTCGTTCCTCACGCCCCCACGTGCATTCAGTTATGGATTATTTAGCACTCCCACAAATTTAAAAGCCCCTCACCCCTGGTTTCATCATTAGCGACGGGAGGAAGATTGTGGCCTGCAGTCACCGTCTTCATAAAAACGAGAAAAGGAAATTGGCTGGCCTCTTATTTATTCATCTTCACCGACTTCCTAAATTTTCCAAATTACCTACAGGGTTGCATGCCCGCTAGGGTGGTTAGCATTCTATTGATGTGGGAGTCCATTTCCTGCTCGCCGGGCCTTAACTGGAGTGCCACACGGCTTCCTTTAAATTGAGCCTCTCAGAGCGGCCGGCTAAGAGCCTGGCGCTTATGGGCCTGGCTGACTCACAGTCACCGGGGCTACCTGTTCTCTGGTGTTAAAATGGCGGCCCATTATCCGAAGGGTGGGAGAAAGTCCAGGGGAGAGCTGGAGAATAAAGTAACTGCAGTGTATTGTTCTCAGGGCAAAGGGTTTCAAATCTAACAGTACAACAAAAGAGAGGAGAGAAAGTGCTTTTTGTCACCCTGGAGGAAAAAACCTCCCTCTTTGCCAAGACTCCTCTCTTCTTGGAAGGGATGAAGGGCTTTTATAGGGTAGAAAAAAAAAAGGAACAAGGAAATAGGGTTTCATTCCCATGTCGGGCCCTGCTATTTCTTAGTGGGCACAGAAGGGCGTTTGTACACGCTCAGGCAATTACAGAAAAGACACATTTACTAGCAGAGGGTGGCGTGCTTGGAACAGGTACATAACCTTCCTTTCCCTCAAATGGAAAATGACAGTTTGGTAGAGGGGAACCGGTACGTTCCGGAAGGACGATGCTAGCTGTGTTGCAATTCCCATTGTCGTCCTTATTGTAAATCATCCTCACCAAAAGGCGAAAGCCTTCCGGAACGGAGAGTACTTAATAAATGGGTACCCGAGGCTGGAAGATTCCAGATGGTGAGGAGGTCTGAGATCTAAACCCAAAATTCAGACCTTTAGGGTGGGAAGAGCTACTAATCTAGTTCGTGTGAATCAGAGTGGCTCTCCACAGCCCGGTGACTCTCACACTACACACACACACTATAATCACCCGCAGGGCTTGTTAAAACACAGAAGGAAGGGTGTACTCAGGTTGACATCACAGGCTGTGGGTCACAAGGTGTGGGATGCAGCAGAAACATGTGAAAGTCTTGTTAGTCCCACATGGTTCAGCTCTCTCTCCCTCGGCCTCCACTTCAGTGCGGAGTGTGGAACCGAACCTGAGAACATGCATTTCCAGCCAGTTTCCCGGAGATGCTGAGCCACACAGAGATGAGCACTGTCAGAGCAAGGCTGGAGAGAGGGTCTAACACTGAGGTTGTCGAGATGACCCAGCTGGTAGAGTCCTTGCCAGCAAGCATGCAGGCTTGTAATCCCAGGGCCGGGGAAGTAGAGGCACACGGGTCCCTGTAACTGCCTGGCAATCCAGCCTACTTGGCAAGTTCAGGACCAGAGACCTTATCTTAAAAAAAAAAGTGTCTGTACTGAGGAATAAATGACACTCAAGACTGTCCTGTGGCCTACACACACACACACACACACACACACACACACGCAGCTACACACACATACACATACACAGATACACACATATACACACATACATACAGAGATATACACATACACACAGATATACATACACGTACACACACAGATATACACACACATTCACACACATACACATACACATACAAACATACATACATACACACAGATACATACACACATACATACAGATATATATATATATACACACACACACATACACATACATACACAGATACACACACACACACACACACACACACACACACACACACACACATCCCATCTAAAGCTCTGCCCTGGTTACATCAAACCTGAAATGCTAAAGCAATCAATAGAGTATTTAGCCAACTGTGTGTTAGTGCGGCTGCATAAGACCAGCTTATGCCGACCAGGCATGGACTCAAGTTCACATCTGGGTTCCATTTGTTAAAGACATCCTGACAGAAAAGATTCTTTTATATGCCCTGCAGTACAAATTGGTACAATATTTCACACAGACCGTGTGTGATAAAATAATTTTTCTGCCCTTATTGTCCTTATGCAATTCTGGTTTGTTTGAATTTACAAATAACTTATTTGTAAGCAGGATTGAGTTAGACAATATTCCCTGAACTACTTTTAATGATAAAACGTGGGGTCTTTTGCTCCTGAAAGTTCTCAGTAGTGAGCAGAAAATCATTTTGGACCAGGTTGTCAGAATTTTGAGCTGTTTGCTGTGGCTGAATGAAACACAGGTGGGCAGAGGTGTCCAGGAACTAGCCTTGGGCCAATGCAAACAGTACAGGTGCCACAGGATGACCATGGAGGGACAGGACTCCAAAGTCACCTTCTATCCTTTCCCTCGTCCCCGAGTGCTGGAAGGAGGGACTCTGGGAGAAACTACATAGCTCTAACCAGGCCAACTAATGGGTCAGGACACAGGGAGAGTGTGGTATTAGGAGCCGGTACATCCTGTTGAATTGTTGGGTCAGTGCCACACTGACTTGGCCCTTCCTGTGTGACCCAGCGTGTGGAGACAGGCACTCGGCTGTAGGGTAAAGGAGGCATTCCTGGATCTGGCAGCGCAATGGTACAACCCCTTCCCCAGGATTTCATGGAGCGCCTTGTCTTGTTGATTGGGAGGCCAGCCAACTTGCTGTCTGCTGCTGAGTGTGGGCGAGGAAATGGGAGGAAAGAACAGCAAGACGAGAGGGGAGGACAGAGAGAGAGGCGGTGAGGAATGAGCTGTCGAGGGCTCTGAGGGAAAGGCGAGGGAGCATCAGTATAAAATATACCTTCTGCGACAGACCAGAACTCTCATGGTAGCGTGTCCTAGCAGCTCTGGGGTTCTCATCCTCAGATGTATGTCGTCCCTAAGCTGTGCACAGGGGAGCCAATCCATAGGGCCTGACTCAAGGGGGTACAGTGGAAGAAATTGGTCCAGTTGGAGGGGTGTGCACATATGTGTGTGTGAATGCATGTTCATGTGTATGCATGTATATGTGGACATGTGTATGTATGTATATATATGTGTGTTCATGTATCTGTATCTACATGTATATGTATGTGTGTATGTATATGTGTGTATATAAATATGTATGTGTGTATGTGTGTGTGTGTGTGTGTATGTATGAGTGTGGGGCGTGTGTGGACAGGTGGTGGGGAAATCAGAGATCACACCCTCTTCCAGGAGGTTCTTTGCAGAGTATCTACCACACTGGACTACAGAGACCCAGGGTCTTCAGGTGACCCTGGTCACTTGCCTTTGTCCTCCACCAGAAGGGTGGCAAGGGCTTCTACTTCAGTTCTCTGTTTGTGGGAACAGTTCCTGGTCTTTCTATGGCAAACACTTAAAAGTCGTTTCTGCGGATTGGTTAGCTTTCAGGATTCAGGCTGGAGCTGCTGTTTTTAGCAAACCAATGAGAAGATCGACGTCTCCGTAGATTAAATCACTACCCAAGGCCATGGCAACTAGCAAGTGACAGAATTACTATTCAAAATATGGTCTCAGAGGTCATAGTCTTGCCACACCCTATGTGGCCTCAGAAAGAGTATGAGGCAATTAAAAAGAAGGAAGGAAAAATACCCTCCTGCATGGAGCAGCGACCATGAAAACGGTGTCATGAAAATGTTGCTTTGAACCTCAAGCCATCTCTGGTTGGGGGCCTGGTGTTCCGTGGACCTAAATCGCAGGGAATTAATTCTAGTCAGGCCTGCTGCTGGTCTTTGATTAGTTCTCATTTTCTTGGTTGATCACAAGGGGTTACTTATTTTCCACTCATCTAGCTGCAGTCGGTGAAAATGTGGCCCGAGCCTTGTGCTGGAACGTGGGTTGCTATAGAAACCTTTGACTAGAGGTGAATGGACCAGGGAGGTTTATTAATGAGAATTTCCCCGTACCACCACCTCTGGGCACGCTCTGCATAAGAATCTAAGAAAGGCGCATTAGAGTTTGTACATGGGAGGGAGAGGAGAGAGAGAGAGAGAGAGAGAGAGAGAGAGAGAGAGAGAGAGAGAGAGAGAGAGGAGGGGGAGAGAGAAAGGAGAGAGAGGGGAGAGAGAGGAAAGAGAGAGAGAGGGAGGAGGGGGGAGAGAGAAAGGAGAGAGAGGGGAGAGAGAGAGAGAAAGAGAGAGAGAGGGAGGAGGGGGGAGAGAGAAAGGAGAGAAAAGGGAGAGAGAGAGAGAGAGAGAGGAAGAGAGAGAGGAGAGAGAGTGCACATTTGAAAGCTAGAGGGCAGTGACTCTCAAGCAGTGGTCCCCACTGTAGCAGCGGAAGTCTGTAGAAGCTAGGGAATTACTACAAAGGCAAATTCTTGCCTTATCTTGAACCTACTGAATTAAAAACTCTGAAGTGGGGGCCCCAGAACTTTGTGTTTTAACAAGCCCGCCTTCCTGAGTTGGATGCAGGTGGTACAAACTGTAGCAATGTTTCTCCTACTGGGACACCCAGAACCTGGTGGGTCAGCAAATGCGTTCTTAGCGTTGGAGCTCTTTCTTCTCGTTGAGGCATTCCCTCCTGGAAGGGGCCACTCCTCAGGAAACTATGGAAGCTTAGAAGGCTCAAGAAACTCTTTTAAGGTTTGGAAGGCCTCTCTCCAAGGTTATGTAAATCATAGGAGGAGATCCTCTTCCGTGGAGGCGCCTGCAGGTTGGGCAGGGAGAGGTGCAGCGTTCCTCAGTTCCCATGCACGCTGGGCCTTTGAGTCACTCTTCCTCCTAAATTCTGTAATTCATCAAACTAGACTCAGTAGTAATGTGTCCTTTCATTGCTTGTGGATGTTGTGGATGTTGGATATGGCCTGGTGTACATCTAGGGCAAAGGAAATCTGTAAGGTATTGAGAGACATGAAATTTTGCTAGAGAATAAAATACGAACTGCCTTATTTTGTCAGGGGAAGAAAACCCATTATAAATATCTTTTGGATAACCTTTATGACGTGTTTCTCTGCCTGCAGTTCAGGGGTTTGCTCTGTGTTAACATGGAGCAAGATGTCTTGGTCATAGATTTATGAGATGCAGTTGAAGTGCCAGGGACGAGATACTATTTGCAAGCGGGAGAGGAGAGACTATGTCACAGCTGTCAGAGTCTGCTCAAGCATGGTACGATGTTAGGAAACAGCATCATCTCCCTTGTCAATTTAATGTTGATAACTTGTCTTTTTTGTGGTTTTGAATATGCTTATGAATATGAATATGCTTGAGTATGGGAAAAGATCTTCACTAACCCCACAATATTTTAAAGACTCATTCATGATATAGTATATAGAAGAACTCCTTTTCTCTTTGTTGCTGCGTCACATTCCGTTGTACCAACATATTGCCTTGTATTCATCTATGTGTTCATGGATAGACATTTGAGTTGTTTCCACTTTGGGGGTATTGTAAATAATGCAACTCATAAACACTCATGGATCTGAGTTTTTAATTTTCTGGAGCATGTAGTTATGAATAAAGTTGCTAAGTTGCAAGATAACTCTGTGTTTAACATTTTTTGAGAATTGGCAAAGTGTCTTCTGTGTGGCGGGGCCATTTCACATTCCTACCAGCAGTGAAGGGTTCCGATTCCTTTAGTCCCTTTAATCCCCTAGTGCCATCTGCCTGTCTTTTTTTATTGTCGCTGACTCAGTAGGTGTGGTGCAGGTTAGAATTGCCCTTCTCTGCCGGCTGAGGACGTGGGCATCTTTCCATGTGTTTATTGTCTCTGTCTCTTCTTTGGAGAAATACTCATTTAAATTCTTATTTGTCTTCCTTCCTTCCTTCCTTCCTTCCTTCCTTCCTTCCTTCCTTCCTTCCTTCTTTCTTTCTTTCGGGACATTGGTGAGGCAGATGTTGGCTTTCTGTGGGTAGTAACAGAAAGGGCCCATAGTGAAATCTACCAGCTGGAGCTTAAAGAGACCAGAAAGCATGGTTGGGTTGACAGCCAACAAGCTAACAGCCAGACAAGGTTGGAGATCAGCAACACCTGCAGGCAGGGGCTAACAGCTAGCAGCCCTTCAAGGTCAGCAGCTAAGAAAGAGAGCTAAGAGATGGACAGTCGGGAGCTTTCAGCACTGCCGATTGGATGAGCAGCGAGGTTGTTTTCCAGTGGGCCAGGAGACCATGCTCAGAGCATGCCACCGGCTAATTGGCTCAGCCCCAGATTCATTCAGACAATGAATCAGTCTCCACAGAAATTACCTCGTCTTTGTTCGATTTCTACCACGGGTCTAAGAAGGCCCTAATGGAACAGCGTTTCATTGGTGCCCTCCCCACAATGAGTAGTTTCTCTCACCTTCCCCCACCCCAAATTCTACTTAGTAAAGCTTGCTCTGTTTTGCTTATGCCCATACATTTCTATGTGCTGAATCATCACTGCGAGACAATGAACTCAGAGCCACAGTCTCCGGCTGGCTTTTGGTGTCTGTTGAATGTCCAGCACCCTAAAAGCCTGAGTCATACAATCTGGGTTAAGAGAAGGTCCATTGTTCCCAAAGACCCACAGCATTGGGAGTTAGATCCAAGCTGTGGGGTGCCTGGCGTGGCCCTAACGCTGGGCTGTGCCTCTAGGCCTCTTACTTATTTTTAAATTATGTTATGTGTCCTCTTCTGATTGGCTGTAGCAACTTACGCATTTTGGTCAGGAGAGCCCTTTCATATATGTGACTAAAAATATTTCTCCCATTCTGTGGCTTGCCTTTTTATTTTGATGGTAATGTCATGTGTGTGTGTGTGTGTGTGTGTGTGTGTGTGTGTGTGTGTTGCGGTGTATATAGAGGCCAGACGTGAACCTCAGCTATTATTTTTCAAATGCTGCCCACCTCGGTTTTCTTTCTTTTGTGTTTGTTTGTTTTTGTTTTTGTTTTTGTTTTGAGACAAGGTCTCTGTGGTAGACCAGGCTGGCCTCAAACAGAGATCCGCCTGCCTCTGCCTCCTGAGTGCTCCCCAGTGGGATTAAATGCTACCACAGCTGGCATGATGCTGTTTTATAAGATAGGATTTCTCGTTGGCCTGGAACTTACCAAGAAAGGTAGATTGCCTGGCTAACATGATGTTCTCGAGATTAGCCTGTCTCTGCCTCCCCAATCCTGGGACTGCAACTATGGCTATGCCTGGTCTCCTTAATTTTTAAAGATTTACTTATGTGTGTGCATGATATACGTAAGTACATAATATAAACACATGTATGTTTATGTATTTATTATTTTATGCAAGTGAGTATTTTGCCCACATGTATGTCGGTGCCCTGCTTGAATGTCTGGTGTCTATGGAAGCCAGAAGAGGGCATCAGATCCCTGGGGAACTAGAATTACATACGGTTTTGAGCCATCCTATGAAAACTGAACCCAGTTCTTTTAACTGCTGAGCCATCTCAACAGCCTGCCTAGTGGTTTTTGTTCTGTTTTGTTTTGCTTTTTAATTTTTAAAAACATTTCTTCATATGTTTAATGTATATGATTGCTCTGTCTTCCCGCACAGCAGAAGAGGGGTTCAGATCCCACTATAGATGGTTGTGAGCCACCATATGGATGCTGGGAATTGAACTCAGGCTCTGGAAGGGCAGCCAAATGCTTTTAACTGCTGAGTCATCTCTCCAGTCCTTTTTTTGTTTAAAAAGTGGGTTCTGGTAATTAAATTCAGGTCCTAATACCTGGGCGAGTGCAGTGTAGCAGCTGAGTGAGCAGCTCCGTCCAGGAATGCCCTTTGATGCACCAAAGGCTTTTTCAAAAAACCTTTTCAAAGACAATTTTACCTATTTTTAATTTGGCTGCATATAATTATGTGTCAGAAGTAAGCAATATGCCAAACATGCTTGGTAACCACACAGTGTTAGAGCGAAAGATGTCCAAACTTACATATTCTCTGGATAACTTTGTATTTCACCAATATTGCTAATGTTAACATTTCATTGATCATAGAATGTCACACGTTTTCAAATATTTATTCTTTCTTTTTTCTTATTTTGAGGATAGGGTATCACTGTCTTTCAGCCTGGCCTCACATTCAAGAGCCCCTTATTTCAGTCTTTGGAGCCCTGGGATGGCGGACATGCACACCACATCTGATAGAGGGTGCAAATCTTACCGAGTGTCTGGAAATGAAACCCAGAAAGATCCAGTGAATTCCACCAAGATGGCCAGTGTAACTGAACTCACAGTGGAGGAATACCAAAGTTAAGGTCGTCAGACCCCAACAGGTCTGGCTTTTGTTAGAATCAAAAGATCGTTTTTGCTGGATGCGGTGCCAGTACTGAGTGAACAGAGGTAGGACTTCATGAATGAATGCAAGCCCAGGAAGCAGGGGTGGGGGAGCAGGAGAGTTGGGGAGAAGAAAACTAAACCTAAAATTCTGTTTCTTACTGAAACAGGACCTGCTCCTCTGTCCTTGCTTTTCCTCAAGGGTCTGTAGAAAGGGTTACATTAAATGGTGTCATCTCCCAGAAGTTCAGGCTGCAGGACACTGTAACGTAAACTTTCTGCCTTTGACACGAGGCCCTATGCGATAGTCTCAGAACGCAGTAACAGGAAGACATGGATTTCTAGATACACTTCTTGCTTTCCTTTTATTTTAGAGTGAGAAAGTCTGTTTCTGATTTTTACTATGGTTGTTAGGAAGTTCAGAGCCGACACGAATGGTCATCTCACATTGTTCCCCTCAAATAATAAGAATTTTTTTCTTTTAAGGTGTGATGGTGCTTGCCTTTAATCCCAGCACTTGGGAGACAGTGCTCCCAAGTCACTTGGGAGACAGAGAGCAGGTAGATCTCTTTGAGTTTGAGGTCTGCCTGGTCTACATATTGGCCAGGACAGTCGGGATTATATAGAGAGATCCTGTCTCAAGAAACCAGCAAACCCACTGTGGTGTTTTGAAAGAAAATGACCCCCAAAGGGAGTGGCACTATTAGGAGGCGTGGCCTTGTTGGAGGAAGTGTGTGTGTGTGGGGGCGGCAGGCTTTGAGGTCTCTTTTGCTCAAGCTTCCTTCAGTATGGCTTTCAATAAACTTCCTGTTGCCTGTGAGATGTAGGACCCTCAGCTACCATATCATATCGGCCTCCCTGCCACCATGCTCCCTGCCATGATGATAAAGGACTGACCCTCTGAACCTGTAAGCAAGTTCTCTCAATTAACCGTTTTCCTTTATAAGAGTTGGTGTCTCTTCACAGCAATAAAAACCCTAACAAAACAAAAAACATACAATTTTTTTCTTGATTATTTTTAACTGTCTTGTGCTATTTTTACTCTACAGTTGTCTTTTGGAAGGAAACAGGCAGCTAGCATACAAATTACAAATAAATGACACCTTTTATTTATTTATTATTTTTTAAAATGAGACAGAGTCTCACTATATAGTCCTATACAGCCTGGAACTGGATATGCCAGGCTTGTTTCCTCAGTGCTGGGATGCCCAGCACCACCACATCTGGCCTTTTTAATAGATACAATGTTTGGGAAAACATGTTTAATTTTCAAATATGACAGATAATCCTGTGCGTTTATGTAGCAAAACTACAATATTTAAGGCAATTTTAAAATGTAAGGCATGTTTAAGGCGAGAAACGGTGAATGCAGCTAAAGATTTTGGGGAAATGGTCAAAGGCACATTTTTGGTTTGTTTGTTTTTTGAGACAGGGTTTCTCTAAATAGCATTGGAATTCCTGGAACTCGCTCTACAGACCAGGCTGACCTCGAACTCACAGGGATCCACCTGTCTCTGCCTCCCGAGTGCTGGGATTAAAGGTCTGCACCACCACTGTACCCACTTGACTGGATAAAGATACTATTTATTATTAGGTGCTTTGGGGCTTGCACGGCCCTCAGAGTGTACACTCTGATGCACATAGAGAAGTCTGGAATTATATCATAAGCCTCAAAATGTTCATGTTGTTAGATTTAAAGTTGATATACTGAGTCAGAAAACAATATTGGATGTGGCAAAGACGAATAGTAACACAGTAGCTAATTAATGCTTTTGAAGTTACTAGCTAGTGATTCATGGGCCTTGTATCATATAGAAGGTAGCGTCATTGACAACCCATTTAGTAGATAAGAAACCTGAGGCTCAAAGAACTTACTAATAGCTCACAGCTTTTGTGCTCAAAATTTCCTGTCCCAGGAAATCCCTCAGTCTTGAGCAAGTGGGATGGGTGGTGATCCTGTCCCTACACTGACGACAATGTCGTCGTGTGCCCCTCCACCCTGACTCTTTCTGAGCCAAAGCACTGCCATTTTCTTCATAATGACCTAGCCGGACTTGGGGAGGTGAGATGGAGCAGTATTTGCTCCAAAGCAACTGTGTAAATAAGAACGATTGGTTTTTCTTCTTTGTATCCATTTGTCTTTTGCTCAGAAAGGCAAGAATAACTGTAAGCCCAAAAGGACAAGGACTTATGTCTTGATTTTGTTCTGAGTGCCCTCATGACCTTGAACACGCTCAGTTCTCTAATCTATGGAAGATCTACAGCTATTGGTGAACAATCCATTTCCTCAATATTCCTGGCTCAAAATATATTTCTCTAGGGTATGTTGGAGGCTTGCCAACCAGGCTTTCATTGTGCCTTACTTTGGAAAGGATTTCATCCAGTGTTGGCCTGGATTTTACTTAATATAACTTTAGAAAATAGAATCAATCAAAATAATCTATTAATGTTTGATCTGGTCCATTTGCTAAGTCTTGGCACTTGTTTTAAATTATGAATCATCTTTTTTTTTTTTTTTATTGAGACAGGGTTTCTCTCTGTAGCTTTGGAGCCTGTCCTGGAGCTTGCTCTATAGACCAGGGTGACCTCAAACTCACAGAGATCTGCCTGTCTCTGAATGAATCATCTTTTTATATGGTTTAACTGATATAACAAACTTTATCCAAAATACATACACATAATATATCAAGTCCTATTGCTTTATTAGAATATCTTCAGTGAAACATTATAACATTTATAGTAGCTTTCTTCTTTTCTGTTGTTATTTTTTTTGTATGTGTGTGAATGGGTTTCTCTGTGTAACCGTCCCGGTTGCCCTGGAACTCATTTTGTAGATCAGGCTGGCCTTGAACTCAGAGAGATCCACCTGCAATTAAAGGCATGCCACCATCACCTAGCTATAATAACTTTCTTAAACTGGCACATTACACAATTCTCCATGGATTTGTATAAATATCATCTTTACCTATCAATTTCCACTAAATGATGGTACATAGCTGACTCATATCAATTAAACAAAAGTGCCTCTAATCTATAAAAACAACAGCAACAAAACCCTTAGCAATCCGAGTTGCGTTCCCAAGTTGTAATAAAATCTAGCTTGTCGGATAGAACAGAAGATTCAAGGTCAAAGATTATGTTAAATATGGTAATGGTGTATATTCCCCTTATAGCACTGGAAAATACCAGACATGATGGTGCACACCTTTAAATCCAGGTCTCCAGAGAAAGAGGCAAGTGGATCTCTGAATGTGAGACAACCCAGGGTTATATAGTCTCAAATAATACTACACACACACACTTGTAAAATAGTCATCATTATGGACCAGAACTGGGTCAAACATTTGTTCTTCTGTAAGAGCTGTCCACTTGAGGAAAGCCAAGTTTATTAGCTAAAATTTCTCTAGGCACTCTTCAGATGTCTCTGGTACACAGAAAAACAACAACAGGAAATCTTTCTTTTGTAAGTTCTAAGTTTCTTTTCAAAATTACATTATTATATATAAACATATAGTATATATTACACACACACTGGAGACTGGAGAGATGGTTTAGCAGTTAAAAGCATTTGCTGCTCTTGCAAAGGACTGGGGTACAGTTCTTGGCACCAACATGGCAGCTCACAACCCCCTATAACTCCAGCTCCAGAAGATCCAGTGACCTCTTTTATTTTCTATGGACGCCAGGCAAGCGCAAAGTGCACATATAGATAAAATAGTCATACTCATCAAACAAAAAAAAGAATATCTTTAAAAATGTTAAGATTTAACCCATAAAGACAATTATCACATGTACTCACTCATAAGTGGTCTTTAAACATAAAACAAAAAACAAACAAAAAAACCAAAAACAGCCTGCAAATCACAATCCCAGAGAACCTAGACAACAATGAGGAGTCTAAGAGAGACATACATAGATCTAATCTATGTGGGTAGTAGAAAAAGACAAAAATCTCCTGAGTAAATTGGGAGCATGGGGACCTTGGGAAATGGTTGAAGGGAGGGGAGAGGCAGGGAGGGGAGCAGAGAAAAACGTAGCTCAATAAAAATCAATAAAATTAAAACAAATAAATAAAAATGTTAAGATTTAGCCAGGCAGTGGTAGCACGCACCTTTAATCCCAGCACTAGGGAGGCAGAGGCAGGTGGATCTCTGTGAGTTTGAGACCAGCCTGGTCTCCAGAGTGAGCTCCAAGGCAGTCAGAGCTACACAGAGAAACCCTGTCTCGTAAAACCTAAATAAGTAAATCAGTAATTTTTTTTCAAAATATTTGTGGAAAAGGTTGCATTTTCTTGAGCTAACATAGTGGTAACTACAGGGCCAATGACTTGACTCCCTGCCTGTCAACGTCTGGCTGGTGACAGCAAATAAGAAGACAAATTAGGTGAACAGGATGAGTGTGCCCTCAGGTTCTGGTGGGGCGCCCCTTTCAGGACCCAGGTTCTGTTGTCTGTCTTGCACATCTTTCCTGTGCCCGTAGAAGCACTTCTGTGCCGTTGCCATTTGTGACTGGCCCGCTTCTGATGAGAATGGCTCAGCAAACCTTCATTCTTCCTCTTCTGCTCCTTCCTTCAACTCTGCTCTTATTTCCGGGGGCTTTCTGTTCCTGCAGGGGAAAGCTACCATGAGAAGAATTACTGGCACTAAGTGTGTAAGATCTCATTTCTTCAGCCTTCCTTGTTTGAGGGCCACCAAGCCCAACTGTTCTCTTCCCGCCTCCACATCTGGATTCTTTCTCATCACTGCTTCCCATTCATAACTGAGAATCAGCAGTCCCATCTTCTCCCCCATAGTTAACCATTTTCTCTGCTCCTTTGATCCCTGCCCAGCCTTTCTCCGTGTCTTTAGTCTTGTCTTTGTTATTTCTTCTCCATTCAAGTCTTCTCTGCCTACAGTAAGGGCCCTTTAAAAAGAGATCTACTCACTTTATGTGTACATGTGTGTGCCTGAGTGCGTGTGTGTGCACCACATGTATGGAGTGTTCTTGGAGGCCAGCAGGAAGGTTAGGGCTGGAGTTACAGATGGTTGTGAGCTGCCCAATTACCTGGGTCCATTAGAACATCAATTAGTGCTCTTAACTGCTGAGTCGTCTCTCAAAAAACCAAAGGACTTTAAAGAAAGAAGTTACCTGCTATAATAGTATTGTTACTTTCCCAAACCTCTTTCCTAGCTTTTGTGGCCAAGCCTCTCTTGGTCTGATCTTACACACTCAAACCTCTTTATCCTCCAATATTTCTCTCTCTCTCTCTCTCTCTCTCTCTCTCTCTCTCTCTCTCGTGTGTATAGTGTGCCTATGTGCACAGGTGTGGGTGTGTAAGCTTGCCCATACAGATGCACACAGAGATCAGAGGTTGATGTGTCTTCAGAGACATCTCAGAGACCAGAGAAGCATTGTCTTCTTCAGTCGTTTTTCTATCTTACTTTCAAAGGACCTCTTATTGAACCTGAACTCATTATTTTGGCTAGACTGGCTGGTTAGTGAGCAACTGAAATCGGCTGTTGTCTCATTCCTGTCCCCCTTACCCCCCAACCCAGTACTGGAGTTATAGATGCGCAGATGCGCACTACCGAACCTGGCTTCTCTGTGAACTCCGGTCCTCATGCACGGTGAACCCTTTACCCATGAAGTCACCTCCCCAGCTCCAGGTCACAGTTCTTTAGTTTTATTGTTTTCTCAGTAGAAGATGATTTCTGGGACCATACTTCCATGTCCTTGTTTTCCTTTAGAGTTCAGCGGTCCCTGGGGCCATGGCCTACAATGGCAGGCAGCGTTCTAAAATGACCCCCAGTGATAGGGTACAGGGAGAATCTTGATGTCTTGAGCTAATCAGGTGAGCCCTCTCAAAGCAGAATCTCCCATGGCTGGTTCTAAAGGCAGAGGTTTGAAACAAAAGGAGGATCTGCCGTGCCATTTGTGGCTTGAAGGTGGAGGCATGACACGAGGGATGCGAATGGTTTCTAGGTAGTGCCAGTTGATAGACAGAGGGTTGGAGACCTTAGTTCCCACAGATGCAAGGAAGGGAACTGTACCAAAGACCAAGGAATCAAGCGGGAAAGGCCAGCTGTGTGCCTAGACTTCAGAACCGTGAATGGATAGGCTTACAATGCAGCAAGAAAACTGATACCCAGGTGATTGTCTTTTCAAAGTACTGTCTTGGGGGCTGGGGAGATGACTCAGCAGGTAAAATGCTTGCCGTGCAACCAAGCAGAGGACTGGAGGTTGGACCCTTAGAACTCATGTAAATGTCGCACAGGCATGACAACTCTCCTGCAATTCCAGCTTCAGAAGGCAGAGACAAGGGATCCTCGGGACAGGCCAGCTAGGAAGACTAGTTGTATTGGCGAGCTCTGGGTTTGATTGAGAGACCCTGCCTCAGAAACAGAGAGGTGGAAAGAGAGCAAGGAAGACCCCTGACATCAATCTCCAGCCTGATGCACACACAGATGCCTGTGCACCCATGAGCACACACACACACACATACACATGAGCACACGTGTAAATCATAAACATACACATCACACATGTATACACATGAAAAGAAGAAAGGAAGGAAGAGAGAGAGAGAAAGAGGTAGAGAGGATGAAGAAAGGTATGGAATGCAGAATTTTCCAATAGTCTGTATTGTTCTAATGATCTAGCTGACACTACCTCATCTTGGGGTCTAACACCATGCTGGGAAGAGGGGTCTTTTTGTAGAATTACTCAGTTAAATCTGTCTAGTAACTCAAAGATCTATTGACTTTCACCTGCGGAATCACCCCATTTTTCTGTTGTCGGTCACACAACCCCACACACTGGATACAGCAGAGAAAGAGGAAGCGTACTTTTGGTTCCTGGTTCTAAGGTCCAAGATCAAGGGATTGAACCTAGTGATGGCCACATTGCTGGCAGATCCCTCCTAAGTCAGCGGATGGTATCACACAGAGTCTGTCGTATTTATGTGACTTTTCTGGTCGCACTTCTGATGAAATTGCCAGGGTTCTCTCCTGGAAGTTCGTCTTCAGTGACCTTATTAATCCTAAATACCTTCCAAAGACCCCTAGCCACCATTGTTGGATCAGGATTCTACCTGTAAATTTTACCCTGCATGGTGGGAATTACATTTCAACACATGACGTCTTGAGAACACGGTCAGTCCAGAGAATTGTGGGGGATGCTAGGGAGGGGTAAAAATTCTTCACACGCTCCTCCCCCTAGCAGAATGGCCTTTGCCTGGCTCACAGTTTGTCCAAGCACTCATTTAGTGTGTCACACGCTGGTTCTTCCAGTGTCTGCCAGTTTTCTTGTTATTTTGTCAAACACGGTTTTCCCTGGACTTCAATGGAATGTTCCCTCCATTGGCAGAGGACATAATAAGAAGGGGACATAGCAAGATGTAATTTTATTTGTGATGGCCTTTCAGCATGTGCACAGCCATACCATCTACAGACTGCTGGGGATGGCAAGGTAATAGCTTTGACTTGATCCTTCTTTTTCTGATTATCAACATGGTCTCAGCTTTCTGTGGGAGGACAGAAAACCAGCAGTAATCTAAAGTGATGTGAAACCTAGACCATGGGTGTGCCAGTGCATAGACAAATGTGATTTCGGGTTTGATCTTGGAGTCAGCAACTCTTCTTGTTTTTTTGTTTTGTTTTGTTTCACTGTATGGCATTGGCTGGCCTAGAACTCCCTTTGTAGACCAGGTTGGCCTCCAACTCACAGGAGGCCTCTGCCTCTGCCTCCTGAGTGCTGAGTTTAAAGGCCTGTACCACCACTGCTGGGCTCTAGACCTACTCTCTAGCTGGCATTCCTCTGTCTCCCAGTCTGACCTGTGGGATGCCCGAGGAGTGAACAGAACACTTTATGTAAGCAGGTTAGCACAGTGCCTAGTATCAAGTGGCTCTTAATCATTAGCTATTACCGTGAGCATGAAATGGGAAGACCGGCTCCTGTGGTGTCCAAGAATGGAGCTCCTCTTCTGTAATGGAAAAACAATAGGCATTTAGTGCCTATTGTTTCTGTTATTCAAATATGAAAACATAAATTAGCATACTATTAAATATACTTGAAAAGTCTTCCTGGACATTCTGTATTTGGCTGGTTTTTTGGGAGGGGGGGGCGGGGGGAAGACAGGCTTTCTCCATGAGAGTCACCAGTTCTGGGTGTGGACAAGCTCTGCAGTAACTGCCCCGAGGGTTAGCCAAGGCTCCAAACTGGTCTCTGATCCCTAGAACTCAGACTGGCCAAACCAGGCGGTTATGAAACTGGAAGAGGGGGGCGGCCTTACGTGTGTGGGGTAGCCTGGGTCTTTTGGCTGGTCCAGGGTAAACTGGGGGCAGACTGCTAGGGTCTTAGGAAAGCCGGTTTTGCTATGCGAGCGGGCATGCAGGTGTTATGTTACATGGATAACTTAGAGATAGGAGCCAGGTAGGAGAGGTCATAGAGTGTGGTCTCAGAATTGCCCGAGGAACTTTCTGGCTAGGGTTACTGCATTACTCTGAGCAGTGAAACTGACTCTCAGGAAAGGTAAGAAGCTGTGACACTGGCTTCTCTGCGGAGCAGGAAGGGAGCGAACTTAGTGTCAGATAAGCCCAGCTACTGCTCTCTCACGTTCTCGTTTTGAAATGGCGTCTAGGTTTCAGAACGTGCTCACACTTGAAAAATGAACGCATCGGCCAGGGCCAGCGTTTGCCAGTGTGAACTTGTTCTGGCATCCAGTATAATTTGCGGGGAGGGGTGGCGGGCTACCTAACTGCCATTTTCGCCTTCTGCTCTCCCAGAGGAGGGCGATTCTTGGTTCCTTTGTTTAAAGTAGACGGCAGGGTGGGAGCAGGAAGGAGTTTCCTGCCTCTGGCAGAGGAGGACGTGACATCGGGGGACGCACTGTGAAGGGAGCCGAGGGAAGAGCTATTATATCTGTGGCCACCGAGATCAGATCGGCGTGACAGGGACGCAGCAGCTGTTTTTAGGGCATTTCTAGGGGTGTGGCTGTTCAGCTCCAGCCTGCCTACAATTTCCCACGGAAGATCCTGTCTTAGTTTGCTTTCTGTTGCTGTAAAAACGATTATGACCAGAAGCAGCATGGGAGGAACGGGTTTATTTGGTTTACATATCCGGAGTCACAGGTCCTTTGGAGGGAAACCAAGGCAAGAACCTGGAGGCAGGAACAGAAGCAGAAGCCATGGAGTGGCGCTGCTAACTGGCTAGTTCCCCGTGGCTTGTTCAACCTGCTTTTTAAAATACAATTCAGGACCACCTGCACGGGGGTGGCACCACCCACAGTGAACTGGGCCCTCCCACATTAAAAAAAAAACAACCCACAGACTTGCTTTTCGGGCATGCTGATGAGATGTTTTCTCAGTTGAGGTTCCCTTTTCCTAAATGTTGTGTCCAGTCGATAAAAACAACAACAACAAGAACCAACCAGCACAGATCCTCTGGGTCTTAACTCAGAAACCAGATGGCTTGAGAAAATCCAATCATCATTCCTGTGGTACTATTTAACCTCTATGAGACTGCCTGGTTTTTAAGGGAATGGCGCAACAATGGTCCCAGGTAAAACAGGAGACTTTGGTTAAGTCCAAATTCCATATAAACAGATAATACTTTAGCATAATTGTTTGTAGATATTGCATGAGACGCATTTCAAAAGTTGTTCACAATTTATCTGAAATTCAGATTTTGTTGGGGGTGTTGTTTTGTTTTGGCTCAGTCTGACAGCCCTTGTTCCACGGGGCTTTGGTGACCTGAGTTAGAAGTAGGTTGCAAGTGCCAGGATGCTCATAGGATGCTAATTGTGGCCAGGGAGACTTTACAGTCAGAGAGACCTGGCTTCAAAGCTTGTAGTCAGCACTTACTGGTTATGGGACCACAGAAAGGGGACTCTGTTTCTTTGTCTTTAAAATGGGGTTATCAGTGACACTTCTCAGGGTTGTGTGAAGGCAATGAGAGAAGCTATTCGAGGCTTTTAGAGAGCACGTTTATTTGGCGCAACACCGTATTAAGGATATTGCTTACTGTCTGCCTATCAGCAGACCAGTATTGTTTACTCCGTGCTACCCCCATGACTGCGTGTGTCCTTTCCCTCTTGCCTTCAGCTAAAGCAAATGGGAGTGTGGAACGCTTCCTTTTTGACATTAGAGAGCAGGCTGGTTGGCCCTTGAGGTTCATTCTAGATGGCTCCTGGCTTTCTTAGCACCCTGACCAGTGGCTCCAACTCTAGTAGGATGAGACCTTGGTCCTCTAGTTCCATACACTCCTTCTTGAAACCCCTGCATGATGAACAGCGCATCTCAGAAAGGGCAGGGTGCTTGTTCTGCAGAACCAGCTCCAGACAGGTCTCTGTCCTCCTGATCAGGTTGCAGGGCCAGACCTCTGCTTCATAATATTAGGGACCATCCGTGGGCCAGATGATGAAAAGTGCTGGAGGGGCCTGGTGTCACCAACCTCTCCCTGGAGACACCCTCGGATTCTGCTTCTGTGAGGACGCACATAGAAGAAACAAGAAATGTACAAACTGTTGTAGAAGTCTCATCATTTAGGGAAAAAAAAAGAAGGGCTCTATTAGCCTAGTGATGGCTCTGCATCCAGCAGAATATGCTGATGTATGGATCACAATAAGGAAGGAGGGGTGGATGGTAGGGCAGCTTTAATGGAACTGATGGGTTTTAGAGAAGACAGTAGGAGACCATTCCAATAGCATTTTACAGTAATTGATTGCACATAAGGATGAAGGAGGAAGGACAACTTGAGGGCTTGGAGCATAGCCGCAGAGGCTGCCTTAGGTGGGAACTGGAACCCCAGGAGAGGGCAGAGCTGGGTCAGAGTCCTCAGCCACATGGGGCTTATTCCTCTTTTAGGTAGCTGGAGTCAGCCTTGCCACTGCCCCCAGAGTCAGATGGCTGGTGGGTTGGCTGACAGGGATGTTGTGTGCTGAATTCCTTCCTAGGGAGGAGGAGGAGGAGGAGATGCCAGCTCTCCTATACATCACCCTCTGCCACCTGCCAACGAGGCCAGATACCGCTGTGGGGAAAAAAAGCTTTTACTCATTCCTTTGTATCGGGGCCCAGATCCAAGCCAGAAGCGGTGGGGTTCGGTTAATAAGCTAGCTGTAAATCGTGCTATTGGGAGTGCTGTTGCTGGGGACCTTCAGGCTGGGGTGTACTGTAGGATTGAATGGTGAGACTCTCAATGGCTTTTTCCCCTTCCTCCTGGTCTGTTTTCACAGCCGTCCTGGGACAATCACACCAACATGGCTGGGTGTGAGCAGCAGCAGTGACAAGGAGGGACAGGTGGGGGTGAGAATGAGAACCACTGTGAGCTCTTTGCTTTCTGAGGGCTATCAGTAAAGAAGCCATTGTCCTGGACTCTCAAAATGGTGGAAGGAGAAGGGCCTTAAACACAGGACAGTCACCACTGCCATCTGCAGGCTCAGGTCTCCCCGGCAGTACTAGGTGGTGTTTCCCATGGGACATTGTCTTCTCTCAATATGGCTAAATTAGGTACCGTACACAAAGGACCCAACCTTGCACAGAAGGAATTCCCCCAGCCTGGGAGACATTGGGTTTTGCCACTGCCCTCCCTCTGCCAGCCCCTTGTGTATCCCGGTCCTGGTTCTCAGCTCAGATCTGAGTTCCTTACTGCTTCCACTGTGGTAGGGATCTTGTTAGACTGTATGATGCCCCTGCCCTCCTCCAGCAGATGCTTGTGGGACTTGGGCTTTATGGAGGCAGGGGTAGAAGGCTCCAGAGCAGTGTGCAGGCCTGATCAGACTGGCTTCCCTCCCAGTTAACTAAGCCATTTCGGGGGAATTAGAAATTTTTCTTTCCCCATTCACTAGCGTTTGGGCCTCTCTTCTCCCATCTTGCACCAAGTTCATGTCTGCAACCCTTTTTGACTTGCTTCTATCCCTTGGTTACTTGTAAGTTTAAGAGTTCAATATACTTAAAAGGATATTTGTACTTTTTAAGGCATGGCTGACCTCTCCCTGCTGCCTGCCCTCCTGAGTCATTGCCCTGCCCAGCTGCCTTTGGTGAGTTGGGAGGAGAAGGGAAGGGAGACTAATGACACAGAATCTCTAGTCCGGAGAGCCATTTCCTTGTGCCAAAGCATTGTGTGGAAGGAGTATTTGTGCAACTGGAGACTTTTCTGAGGCAAGCCTGGTCTCGGCATTACGGCATTAGCATTGCCTGGGACCGTGCAGGGCACCAAGGATGTTCTGAGGTCCATGTGAGGTCACACACTTCTTCTTCTTCCTCCTCCTCCTCTTCCTCCTCCTCCTCCTCCTCTTCCTCCTCCTCCTCTTCTTCCTCCTTCTCTTCCTCCTCCTCTTCCTCCTCCTCTTCCTCCTCCTCTTCCTCCTCCTCCTCCTCCTCTTCTTCTTCTTCTTCTTCTTCTTCTTCTTCTTCTTCTTCTTCCTCCTCCTCCTCCTCCTCCTCGTCTTCTTCTTCTTCTTCTTCTTCTTCTTCTTCTTCTTCTTCTTCTTCTTCTTCTTCTTCTTCTTCTTCTTCTTCTTCTTCTTCTTCTTTTTCTTCTTCTTCTTTTTCGATAAGAAGACCCACAGTGGTTTTGCTGCTGCAGTCTGATGAGGAAACAGATCTTTTGCGAGTCATTTTCCATTCAGCTCATGGCTGTCCTTGGGTTTACTAATCCCAGTGCTTTTCTTGGGTAAATCAGTGTGGAAAGCGCTAAACCAAATCATTCTCACATCTTTCACCTTCTCCAAACTGTACAAGTGAGCGTATGTGCTTTCAGATTAGAGGTTTCTCTCTAAATTCATTAGGAGGAGAAATACAATCCTTCCTTTGGCAGACTCCTTGCTTTCTGTGCCTTCAGAGAAGGGATCCCTTTGGGAGACAGGGATCATGTATCCAAACCCTACACCTCCAGTCTGCCAGCACAGCGGATCTGTGGCTTTATTTATAATGTATTTACACAGCTCAGCAGTCATTGAAGATGTCTGTTTAATGAAATGCTAGGCTTGTATTTGGATGGGACTGTTGGGAATCATTATGAGTAAACACGTGTACAGATTTATTTTCCTTCTCCCAGAGGTCTGTAAGGTCCCCGAAGGTAAATATTTGTGCGGTGTTGAGTTTGTTCCCCAGCCTAATGTGGCACGGAGGTAAGTGCCTTGCCCGCTCCACCCAGCTCGTTAACATTCAGGGACACTCTCATGCCTGCTGCCTATGGCATCTAGCTCTGCTAGAGATGGTGCCTGGGCAGGGCCGGCAGCCACTTACCCAACTTAATGCATGCATGGGCTTGCCACATTTGAGCGACCGAACACTGGAGTCAATCAACTTGCATCTGATGAAATAATGCTTGTGTTCAGGAAGTGCGGTCCTGTGTGGATCTATATCGTTGTCCTGGCTTTGCGGGGATGCGGGGGTGGTGGACACATTCTCAAGAATCCTGAGAAACTAAAACCTCTAGAATTCTCAGAGTACTCTCTAGGAAGTTGAGAACTTTGCTCACACTATCTGCTTTTCCTTCAGACTGTTAATAAATCTTCCCAAATCAAAATCAACTGGGGGTTGCTAAGTCGAGGGTTAATTTTTGTTTAGAATTAGAATGGTTATCATTTCTTTTCTTAGTTAAAAGGTAGAGACAAGGAATTGTAGAGCGCTTTTAATATACACATTTTCTTTCATTGCAAATTAGGGAATGAGAGCCGAGGTTACCTCAGAAAGGCTCTGATTATCATTTTAGAATGTGCCACCATTGCCTGCAGAATTCTTGAGCCAGACAGTGGTGGGGCACATATTTAATCCCAGCATTCTGGAGGCAGAGGCAGTCAGATCTCTGAGTCCAAGGTTAGCCTGGTCTACAGACTAGTTCCAGGACAGCCAGAGCTGTTACCCAGAGAAACCCTGTGTGTGTGTGTGTGTGTGTGTGTGTGTGTGACGAGGTCTTGAGAGTTTACCTTTTATCTCCATACCTGAGTGAGGCAGAAGTCTTAGAAATTCGTGTGTGAAAAAATTTACGCTCTTAACTGAGACTCTAGTAAAAGGTGGACCATACTGTAGTCTACAAAATGCTGTCTGCTCATACCTGTAGAATTGAACTTGGCACACAAATCCAAAGACAGGCTGGAGAAAGACCGTGGTTACCTGTTTGGGGGAATTGGGGAAAGCTTATGGCTGTTTGTATGACATTTATTTAGGAAAAGCAACTAAGACCGGGTTCAGCTGCTGCGTGGGGCAAGCGCCAACTGCTGATGGTTTTCGGGCCATTGTTGGAAACTCAGGGCAGAACTTTTTTCTGCTCCTTGGGAAACTCACAGCCTCCGTAGGGGAGTCATCCCAAAATGAGAAAAGGCAAGTGCCCAAGGCCAGTGGATTTTTTGAGAAATTGGCAGGCAGCAGACATTCTGGCGCCGGCAGGACACCCCTGGAACTGAAGGTCTTTGTACCAGGAATAAAACAGCGCCTCTTGCTTGAAGGAGAGGGAGTCCTGCCTCTTGGAAGCGGTTGGTAAGACCTGGGTAGGAAAGCTTGGGGGGCGGGGAAGGGCCTGCGGACTAGAGAGTAGAGAGAGCTGCTGATGGTATAATGGTGTGTGTGTGTGTGTGTGTGTGTGTGTGTGTGTGTGTGTGTGTGAAGGGGTGAGACACACTTGAAGAAGTCAGAGTTCTCTCAGATGAAACAAGCTCATACATAGGTGTTGGAAGTAGATGAAAAGTGTCCTCTTCCTGTGTAAAACTTTGTGGCAGTGACGCTCTAGCAGATGCTTCATTTAGAGATGCTTTGAAAGGGTTGCATTCTGCCTTAGGCTATGTGAGCATTCGCAGGCGAAAATCAGGAACATCCCTAGATTGCAGAATCCGTGAGTTCAAGATGACTGTAGTAAGATCCCACAGAGAAGATCCGAACCTGGCATCCGGGCCACACATCTTATACAACGTCTGTCTGCACGAATGTCTGTCCATCAAACTCGCAAGGCACTGGCTTCCCAAGCCTCTCTCTGGGTTCTATTTTCACGTCGTCGTCTCAGAGCTATGGGAACCAGAAGGATGCTCCCAGGAGAGTGTTGGAGCTGTTGCGAGGAAGGCGGGGAGCCGGGTCCGGTGGTGGGCGCAAGGCACTCACACATGGAGTGCGGCCAGCGGTGGGCAGCTGCGCGCCGCGCCGAGAGCCCTGCAGCGCTGTCAGGAGTGGGCGGCGCAGGGAGAGCCGCACTCTAGGACAGCTGGCGCCGCCGTAGCAGCGATCAGAACGCTGACAGGTTCTGCAAATAACAGCTGCGGAACAATCTTTCTGTTTGGACAACGTGGGAAGGGCCATTGTTCACAAATTGGTCTCTTCAATAACACCTGCATGCACAGTTAATAATCTATTGTCGGTCTCCCCCGGCTTTCAAAGACAAAAGACGGCAGCGGAGGGAGGAGCGAGAGGTGACTGGAGAGAGCGGAGCTACTTGGGAACCAGGCAGGGTGCAAGTGAGGACTCCGGGTCCTGTTTCTGGATCCATTTCGGTTGTTCACGGCGGATCTGCTTTCATTCCCCTCGGCCGCTTTTATCCTCGCAGGCCACCAACATCGCAGGGGCGAGCATCATTTCCTATGCAGTTGCTAAGCGCCCTTCCTTGAAAGTCAGCGGGTCAATACAGCTAAAGTGGCCCCAGGATGGGAAAGGTCACATGTGTGTATGTAAATCAAAAGGTTTATGAGGCGCAGGTGGCTCACACTCCCGCGAGGATTGTAGGATTAGCACGTCAAAGCCAAAATGGAACTGAGATATGCGAGTCCTATCCCTAGCCCAGTTTATTACGGCACCTCCGGTACGCACAATGCTTTGCAAATACAGATTGGGATTCTCCCCTGAACTCTCCCGTGCAAGCCCCATCACAACAGCATGAAGCCTGCCGGGAATACATTCAGGCCACATCCTAACGGAAGAGGAGCCAAGTGACCCAGTGGGGACTTGGCTCTTGAGTTTGCTGGCTCACATCCCATGTCATGTTGTCTTCCTTACACTACTTAGTAGTACAGCGACACCATTGTGGGTTATTTGCGTTTTATTTTTGCCCCTTTCTATCAGGCCTAAGATTAGGTAATAGGCCCATGAAAACGTGGGGCTGTATTTATCCCACCCTTACTGTACTGTTCAGTGCAGTTTGCCTGATCACATGGAGTAATTTAAGTTTAACTAAGATAAGAGGAGGGACCGGAGTGATGGCCCAGGGATAAACAGGACCCAAGTTCTGTTCCCAGCACTCATATTAGCTGGTTTACAACTGTGTCTAACTCCAGCCCCTGGGACACAAACTCTCACTGCACATAGACAATTTTAAATAAAATAAATATATATTTTTAAAACATTTAAAATACTGAGTAGCACTGGGCATGGAGTCTCAGCACTCAAGAGGCAGAGGCAGGCAGATGGATCTCTGTGAGCTCCAGGCCAGCCTGGTCTACAAAGTGAGTTCCGGGACAGCCAGAGTCACATGAAAAAACCCTGTCTCAAACAAAGCAAAACAAAACAAACAAAATGCCAAATATCACCCCCCCTTCCCCCTTAGCCACTATATTGTTAGGAACAAGTTCTTTATCTAGTGTTGTGTCTACAGACTAAGATATAGTGAAGACATGGACAATTTCTTCCTTTCTCTCTCTTGAAGTTCAGTAGCTTCTTAGGCATACATACCTCTGAGTTCCTAAAAGGTAGCCTGAGAAGGCTTCAGGTTTATTGGGGTAAAGTATACACACAATGAATTTACTCATTTTGGTGCATAGGTCAGTGGGTTTTGGCCTAGGTGAATCGCTCTGTGACCATCGTCACGGTCAGCAAGACACAGGGTATTCATCTTCTCTGTGACCTTTACTCTGGCCTCCTTCTCTGTCGCTCCAGGCGAGCAATGACCAGCTTTCTGCTGTGATATATTAAAACTGACACCCCTAGAACTCTGTATGAACAGAATCCTATAGCATCCTCTCATGTCTCAGGTCTGACTCTCATCCTCAGAATCATGTCTCTGAGATAGGTCCTTGTCATTGCATTCTATGGGTAGGCAGTTCTCTTATGGATGGCTTAGTTATTTTTCTAGCACCATGACCAAGGCAACTGGTAAAAGAAAGCATTTAATTTGGGGGCTCCCCGTTCCAGAGGGTTAGAGTCTATGACCATCGTGGTGGGGAGCATGACAGCAGGCAGGCGTGGTACTGGAGAAGTAGCTGAAGTTCATATCTTTACCCACAGGAGGGGTAAAGTCAACTGGGAATGGTATGAGCTTTAGAAATCTCAAAGCCCATCCCCAGCGACCCACCTCCTCCAACAAAACCACGCTGCCTACTCCTTCCCAAACATTTCTAACAATTGGAGACCAAGCATTCAAATATATGTGCCTATGGAGGCCATTCTCATTCAAAATGCCACAGTGGCTAAGTGGTGATTGCATGGATACATTTCAATTTGTTTATCTATTTATCTGTTGATTCATCTTTGGGTTGTTTCCAGTTCTGACTGGTACAATCAGTATGAACATCTGCATACCAGTCTTTATGGGGACGTGTTTCTATTTCTTAAAAGTGAACCCGCTGAGCCATAGGGTAGCTGTGAGTTTAGCTCATTAGAAACTGCTACAGTATTCTCAAAGGGACTGATATTTTGCATCCTGCTTAGCAGGGCTGTAGGAATCAAGGTCAACATGTAATAATCAATTAATCAATTCTATTTCTATATGATGGTCTTCAGAAGTATAACTTTAAAACACTGTTTGTGCCTGGTGGTGGTAGCACACACCTTTAATATCAGCACTAGGGAGGCAAAGTCAGGAGAATCTCTGAGTTCAAGGTCAGCCTTATCTACAAAGCAAGTTCCAAGACAGCCAGGGCTACACAGGGAAACCCTGTCTCAAACAAACAAACAAGCAAACAAACAAATCCCCAAGCATACCTCCCTCCCCCATGATGTGGGAAGTCCTTCTCTCTATGTGTTACTTTTATTGATTAATGAATAAATAGCTGCTTTGGCCTGAGATAGGGCACAATAGAGCTAGGCAGGGAAAACTAAACTGAGTGCTGGGAGAAAGAAGGAGGAGTCAGGGAGAAGCCATGTTCCGCCAGAGACAGATGCGCTGGAACTTTGCCAGTAAGCCACAACTACATGGCAATACACAGGTGAATAGAAATGGGTTAATTTAAGATATAAGAATTAGCCAGAGATATGTTTAAGCTATTGGCAAAATAGTATTGCAAATAATATGGTTTCTGTGTGAATATTTCAGGGCTGAGCATCCAGGAATGAACTAATAGCCTCCAGTCTACACACCCAAAACAACACCAGTGCTTACTTGCTGGAGGAGGGGGAGACATTTTCTTTAGTGTCGTAGGCATTGGTAAGTTGCTTGTGTGCCAGCAAATACCTTCTTCACCACAACCATGTAAGCAACCCTAATTAAATGCACTGGGATCATACACACACACGTACACACACACAAGCACACACACATACATATACATGTACACATATATGTACATACATTCACCTAGCAGAATGACTAATTGGGAAGTGTCAGGAATTAACAGGAATCAAGGGTAAAAGGAGAAGGTAATGAGAGGGGGTGAATATGATCAAAATATATATGTGTGACATATAGCTAATATATACTAATAGAATTTTTTTATTTTTTGAGACAGGGTTTCTCTATGTAACAGCCCTGACTGTCCTCTTGTAAATCAGGCTGGCCTCAAACTCACCAAGATCTGCCTGTCTCTGCCTCCTGAGTACTGGGGTTAAAGGTGTGTACCACCACTGCCCAGCACAAATAGAATTCTTAAAAACACCATTTTTATATAAAAACATATGAGCTACTGTGGTTAGTTTGAAAGTAATTGGCCCCCATAATCTCATAGAGAGTGGCACTATTAGGAAGTGGATTTGTTGGAGTGGGTGTGGCCTTCCTGGAGGAAGAGTGTCTAGTAGAGGCGGTTATTGAGGTTTCCTAAGCTCAGGATACCGTCCTGTGTCTCAGTCAGCTTCCTGTTCCCTGTAAGATATAGGACGCTCAGCTACTACTCCAGCACCACATCTGCCTGCATGCCGCCATGCCCCCAGCCATGACGACAATGGACCGAATCTCTGAAACTATAAACAAGCCACCCCAGTTAAATGTTTTCCTTATAAATGTTGCCATTGTCTGACTGGAGATACCACACAGAGATTGAGAGCACTGACTGTCCTTCCAGAGGTCCTCAGTTCAATTCCCAGCAACAACATGGTGGCTCACAGCCATCTTTAATGAGATCTGGTGCCCTCTTATGGCCTGCAGGCATACATACAGGCAGAAAACTATATACATAATAAATAAATCTTAAAAAAAAAGTTGCCTTGGTGTTTCTTCAGAGCAATAAAAACCCTAAGATAGATATATAGAGTTAAATTTAGTAAATTACATGTTTGACCCAAACATTGAAAACTACAAAATGCTGTTGAGGTAAACTTTAGGACTTAAATGCACTCTGTGCTCACGGGCTGGAGAAGCTTGATTTCATTAAGACAATGTTTCTCAGAGATAGAAGGGCCAGTAATTAAGAGCACTTGATGATATTGCAGATGCCCCACATGGTACGCAACTCACATCTGTCACTTCAGTTCCAGGGGTCTAACACCTTTCTCCCCTGAACTTTGGGAACACCAGACATGTAAGTGGTGTGTGTGTGTGTGTGTGTGTGTGTGTGTGTGTACCTGATATATATATATATATATATATATATATATATATAGTCATACATATAAAATAAAATACAAAAAAATTTAAAGGTGATATTTCTCCTCAAGACAAAGTTTTAGTAGAAACTGACAAGTTGGTTCTAAAATTGATATTGGCACCCAGAGAATTTAGAATAATCTAGACAATATTGAGTAGGAGAATAAAATTGGAAGGTTTGCATGACTTCATCTCAGAACATAAAGCCACAGGAATGAAAATGTTTGGGGTCTGATATAGAGTCTAGCTAAGCCTTTCTCAAACTGTGGGCCACGACCCCTTTGGGGGATGAATGACCCTTTCACTGAGTCACCTAAGACCATCAGAAAAACACAGATATTTCCATTATAATTTATAACAGAAGCAAAACTACAATTATGAAGTTTGAGTCCCACATCTAGGGGCTAGAGAGATGACTCAGTAGTTTGGAGTACAGCCTGCTCTTCCAGAGGGTCCAGAACTCCCAGCACCCTCATGGTGGCTCATAACCAAGGGATCCGATGATCTAGCCTCACCAGGCAGGCACGTGGAGCACAGCTATACATACACATTGTTTAAAACATGGTATAGAGCTGGGCGGTGGTAGCACATGCCTTTAACCCCAGAACTTGGGAGGCAAAGGCAGGTGGATCTCTGAGTTGGAGGCCAGCCTAGTTTACAAGCAAATTCCAGGACAGCCAGAACTGTTACACAGAGAAACCTTGTCTTGAAAAATAAAAATAATCATATTTTTTTAAAAAGTATAGATATTGTTTTCGTCTCAAGGAAAGTCAATTGCCATGAAAAATGGCCCCAAAACTCTTCAGCCTCAGAGTGTGTTTCATTCATCAGGAGGATGAGAAGGTGAGAAGGGAGAGAGCAGAACAGCCCATGAGGGAAGGAAGGGTTTCACCGTCACGCTTCTTTGGGAAAACTCTTCTTCCGTTCACAGTCTTTGCTCAGAACTCAGGTGACAGGTTCATCACATGAGAGGAGCAAAAAATGCTACACTTAAGATTCAAGATTTAAGTGTTGGGTGGTGGTGGGGCATGCCTTTAATCCCCCCCAACACACACACACCCTGCGTGCACTTGGGAGGCAGAGGCAGGTGGATCTCTGTGAGTTCAAGGCCAGCTTAGTCTACAAATTGAGTTCCATGGTGGCCAGGACTACACACAGAGGAACCCAAGATTTAAACTTCACATTCCTTGTTGTTGATTTCCATTTAGCCAAATCCTGCTGTTTCTCTCTTATCTCATTTTATTTATTTTTTCATTAAGTAATAGAAATAAAGATATCCGGGCTGGAGAGATGGCTCAGTGGTTAAGAGCATTGCCTGCTCTTCCAAAGGTCCTGAGTTCGATTCCCGGCAACCACGTGGTGGCTCACAACCATCTGTAATGAGGTGTGGTGCCCTCTTCTGGCCTGCAGGCAGACAGAATATTGTATACACAATAAATAAATAAAAAAAAGATATCCTAACGAGAAGGAAAAAGGCACTTCTGAGGGGAGGTGGGCTGAAAGGAAGGTAAAAAGTACCAGAGAGAGCAGGGATTCTTTCTCCTTTCTCCCTGCCCCTCCAGTACCTTCCTCTAGGTGTGCCTACACCCCATCCTCTACACAGCTCTCCCTTGCTCTTCTGCAGCCTGGGCCTCTCCTCTCCTCTCTGGCAGCCTATACTGTCAGCAACCAGGGCGCCCCTCGTGCAAATGATCCACCTTCTCGCTGTGTGCACCGGACTTCGTGCTTCACGTGAGACAGAGACCGCGAAGGAAGTGCTGTGACCGCAGGAATGTGGGGGGAAGTCAGTGGCCTTCTCCACCGTTCAGAGTTATGTAACAGTACTGGTTCCTCCCGGGCTCCTGACTAGAAATCAGCTCAGATCAGAGGCTTTGAAATGGCAGGAGATTAGCCAGGACCGATGACTAAATCAATGAACCCGTGCCAGTGATTCAAACAAATGAAGATAATGTGGGAATCCAGAAAAAACCGAAAGCAAGCTTGATAACAAGGAAGGTGAGCGTCTTCTCATGTGCCGGATGTAAGGATGACAATATGATAAAATTAACTGGGGCCGAAGGTCTCGTATGCTATTTTAAACGCTACTAAGGAAAAATCTTTTCTTTTTTTCCTTCGTCTAATTTCAAAGCTTACCAACTTGCTTCAGTATTTTACCTTCTTTAAAGTTCCCCTGCGCTTCCTCTCTTTCATTCTGATCCACTCCGGGTATTTGAGGGCCTCATTTGCACCAAGTGTTTGCTATTGACGGCAAGATGAAACCTGTAACTCTTTCACCATGATTTTTGGGTGGTGGAGAGTTTGCATGGACTTAGGCAGAATGGTGAACACGCACACACTCACTCACACATACACATGCACACACACACACACACACACACACACGGCTGGCAGGAAGGATGAATCTAACCTTTGGGCTAGATGACTCAGATATCAAAGGTAGTCGGTTCTTCAATGATGCTAAAAAAAAAAAATGATACAAATCAATTTTTCAAAGGCTCCAAAGATCACAGAACAAAGGCAAGAAGGAAGCTGTGTGAAGCTGGGCTGGGAGGGCATGTGGACAGCACAGCCTGTGACCGGGAGAGGCTGTGTGACAGTAAGTGATGTGGAGATGTGGGCACAGTGGAGAGGTGACGTGAAGCTGTGGCCTCCTGGAACTTCTGCTTCAGACAGAGGATTCAGAGGCTTTTCTGCACTCTGACTCGGGACGGGGACCTGGCATTGCATAAGTGTCTGGGGACAGGTCTGATGCTTTTGTTTCTCGGCTCTTAAGGGAAAAGGTTTGGATCATAAGGAAGGCTTGCCAGATCAAAATCTAGTGCAAAAAAAATATGCGAAAACCCAGCTGCTTTCAAAAAACGGACGCATCCCTAGGAAGCCGAGATGTGAAGTGAGGCTTCCTTAGAGTAGGTTTGGAATCCAGCTGTGTAGCCCTGGGTGGACGAAGACAGGAACTGCACGAGAAGACTGATCAGTTCATCTGCACCGGGCCCAGGCTGAGGCAGCGGCTGTTCACACAACCCAGCTCTGTTTATTGGGCTCCGCGTCTCAGCACACGGCACTTTCCTCCGGTTTGCTCGGAGGTAGCTCTCCAAGCCAAATGTCCAAAGGGTGCTCCCTTTTCTAGTTTGCATAAAGACACCAAGTGCACTCATAGTTGGCCGAAAAGGGTCTCCCAAAAACTGGTGGCCAAAGACTCATAGCCGGTCTAAAACATTTCACCTGCCATTCCTCGGAAATTTGACCTCCAAATACCACAGTAAGTTTAGCTGGTAGCCAGTGAAAAAGACAAAGGGACGTTTACCTCGTGAGGGGACAGTGCTGCTTCTGTGGTCAAAGGGAGCTTTATGCAAACAACGGACCCTAAGACAGAGAGTCTCAACTTGTCGGTCTTGACTCCTCCTTTCACAGGGGACTCAAAAGACCATGGGAAAACACAGATATTTACATTACAACTCATAACAGGAGAAGAATTACAGTTATGAAGTAGCAATGAAAGCCATTTAATGGTTGGGGTTCACCACAACATGAGGAACTGTATGAAAGGGTCACAGCATTAAGAAGGTTGAAGACCACTAATATAAGGGGACAGAGAAGGGGCAGTGGGCAAGGTCTGGAGCTGGGTATAATCAGCTGCACAGGTGCATGCTGGGAGCAACACCGAGAGAGAGAGAGAGAGAGAGAGAGAGAGAGAGAGAGAGAGAGAGAGAGAGAGAGAGAGAGAGAGGGAGAACCAAAGACACGAGGCCTTTCTCACTTCTGTTGTCTGCTAGGGCCTCATCCCCCTCCTTCCCCCACATCAGCGTTTAGATTAATCGTAACCCCAAACTTGGGCAAGACAAAGGCTGACTACTGAAGAAATCGCTCCATGCCACCGAAGATGGAAAGGTAAAATTGCGCTGTAATAATCTTGCAGACAGAATAAATGTTGTAGTGGATTATTATGTTGTCTAAAAACAGTCTTTTCGAACCGTGAATGACACTCGTGAGATTTTCGGCTATTTGCTTTGCAGCGCCTTCATTTCCATTCCGTTTGGAGTGATGGATTCTCTTTTCCTCCGACTCCCCTCTGCCTTCATCTTGGCAGTGGGGAATAACCTGACACAGTGCCTTGAGGAGGAACTCAAGGCACAGCTCCTCAAAGTTCCCGAAGAGTCTGGAAAATTCCACTTCTTCAGTTGTATCAGATTCTGTGTGTGTGTGTGTGTGTGTGTGTGTGTGTGTGTGTGTGTGTGTGTGAGAGAGAGAGAGAGAGAGAGAGAGAGAGAGAGAGAGAGAGAGAGCCTGAATGGGAGTTACAAAGGCGTCTGGCAGCACGGGCCAGCTGCCATGGAGACAGTCTCTGTAAAGAGGTATTTGTGAAGAAGCAGCTAGGCGGTGGGGGCGATGCTGGAGAACAAAGCCAACTCTTTATTGACCTGCTCCACACAACAAACCTGAAAGCTCTCATGTACCTTTTTAAACCTTCCATTTAATTTTTAATATTCCACAATAAAGATCAAATATCTATGATGTAGTATGAGCAATTATAGTGGAAATTCATCTACTTTCCCGCTTCTAGGCCCTAGTATCTTTCGATCACTTTTTTCCTGAGACGACCTTTCTTGCCCTACCCCATGGAAAACCCAGGTTGGTCCATATACTGACTAGTGCCCAGGTAAGCCAAATGAAATGGTATTATTCCATCCTTACCTCAATATTTCATTGTTTAATGTAGAATTCTTCATTATCATAACGTACTTATTTTGGAGATTCTCCCAGCGTTTCTAGAATAGGATTTATATTTCTGCTTTACTTTTATCAGTGATCTGATATCCCAGTCTGTGATGGTGTCGTTGTTGGTTAGACTCCTGCTTGCGGTTTTGTGGACTGAATTGTGTGCCCTTGAATATATTGAAGTCCTAACATGAGGTTCTTCAGAATATGACTGTATTTAAAAACTAGGTCTTTGAAGAGGTGACATGAGATCATTGGTATGGGGCTGTGGCTCTCATAAGAATGAATTAGGGAGTCTGGAGAGACGGCTCAGTGGTTAAGAGCCATATTAACCATACTCGATATTCTTGCAGAGGACATGAGTTCAGTTCCCAGCACCGATGTCTGGTGCCGCACATCTGCCTGTAGTTCCAGTTCCTGGGGATTTGACCTACACACAGACACACACAGACACACACACACACACACACACACAGAGACACACATGTGTGCGCACACAAACTTAAAAATAAATTTCAAAACAGAAGTAATTAGCCAGACACAGAAGAAAGACACAGAGAAAGGGTGTCCGTCCACTTATCACCCAGAAAGGCTTAGTGTGCACCAGTGGGAGATAGTGCCAAGTTCACAGGTTTGCATCCCAAACCATGTAGCATACCTAGAGATGCCATCCCCCTTATGTGAACAGATTGTGTCCAGTTTGCTTCTGCTCAGTTTACCGAGACTGTATTATATGTCCAACTAAGACTTGGTTTCATGAAGACATTTGTTGGTACAGGTGAGCACGGAAGAGGGACAAGGCTTCCCCCACGCACCGTGAGGATGGCAGCCCAGAGCACAGACTGAGGGCACTTGGCACTTGACCCTCGGCTGGCTTGACATCTCGCTGAGTTCTTCTCAGCCTCCTGACTCCATTGTGTGAGGATACAGAGAGCTGAGATCCCTTTTGACTAGTCCGTCCAGGACGCTGTCATTTGCAATGGGTCCTGACTGTAAAGGGTTTCTAGCTTCCCGAAGACAGGAGTGTTGATGCTTGAGTGTCATGAACCTTAGGTGACCACGGTGAGCTTCAGTGCTCCAGGGATACCTGAAAAGATGCAGCCGTCTGCGGTGTCGGAAGGGTCCTTCTGTGACCCCACTGATCCCAAACAACTAGTGTTGCTCTAGAAAACCGGCTTCTTACACTTCTGCTTCAAGGGCATTTTCTGTTCCCACGAACATAAAAAAGGGAGGTCAGAAGCAAGTGGACACTGTCACCTTTTCATTTTGTTTTACAAGGAATGGAAGAGGAGAGGTTAAGGTGACCCGGGCTATGCACTGTGATGTGTGACTGAGAGTGCTTTGGAGAAGCAATTGCCTAGGACCGTCCTCTCTGCTATGCAGCCTTATCTTGCTGGCCAGGCTTCTAATTCACTTTCCGCTTTTCTGCCTCTGCTTCCAGCTTGCACCATTTTCTCTGCCTGGAACCTTTCTGGTTCTACTCACCCTACAAGGCCCAGGCAGAAACGATGTCTTGGGGATGCCCCCCACCCCAGTCACCCCAGTGGAAAGAGTCCGTCTCCTGCCTCTATGCAAGCCACCAAAGCAGTAGCCCCATAGTTCGAACATTGTCCGTGGTTTGTGTTTGCAGCCTGTGTTTGCCAGGACACAGTCCTTGGGGGGGCTTCTCGTGGGAAGTGAGCCACTGGTGTCTATCTCTCGGACTCTGGCCTCACTTGCTGAGGCAGATCCTTTTGTTCCCATGAGGTCGCCTTCACTGTTTGAAGACTCCTCAAGGTGGCCTGTGTGTGATCTGGATACGGTCTCTTGACTCTAGCTCTGGAGTTTTTAGGAGCTGACCTCCTAAATACAGCAGGCTTTGTATTGAGCTCAGGAGCTGCTGGTTTTCACCTCTAGGCCTTTCTCTGTCTCATGGGTTTAAGGCAGAGAGGTTCTGCTCCATTGGCTCACAGCATTTCAGGCTCAATTGCTCTTCCCCTATTATTTGCCTTCCCCCTTCTACCTAGAAGGCATTGCTAAGTCCCAGAGAGTGCACTTTGTTTCAGGATGCCATCAAGGGCCCAAGTTCTTCTTCCCTGACTCTTTCTCCTGAGTGTATATGGGGGTGGAGGGAGGTTTTTTTCTAGGAGACTTCTAAGTCCTAATACTCTGCAGCAGACCCAGGTACAAGTTTTTTACCCTTGCCCCATAGAAACCTCACTGTGATCCCACATAGTCAGTGGGTGAAGAAACAGCAGACTGGGACTCGGAAAGACTGAAGCCTTCAGTGATTTTCCAGGGTTTTTTGTTTGTTTGTTTTGTTTTTGTTTAATTTTTTTAAAAGAAAACATTTATTTATATCTATTTTATGCATATGAATGTTTTACCTGCTTGTTGCTGTGAGACAATGGTCTTGTACTCTGTAAAGATTTGTCCCTTGTACTGATTTAATAAAACGCTGATTGGCCAATAGCCAGGCAGGAAGTAGAGGCAGGGCAACCAGAATTGGAGAATTCTGGGAAGAGGAAAGGCTCAGTCTGCATTCATCACCCAGACATGGAGGAAGCAAGATGAGAATGCCGCACTGATAAAAGGTACCAAGCCTCGTGGCTAACACAGACAAGAATTATGAGTTAATGTAAGTTATAAGAGTTAATAAGAAGCCTGAGCTACTAGACCGATCAGTTTATAATTAATGTAGACTTCTGTGTGTTTCTTTGGGACTAAATGGCTGTGGGACCTGGCGGGACAGAAACCTTTGCAACAGCTTGTATGTAAAAGCATCAAGTACATGGTCCATGCCCACAGAGGCCAGAAGAGGGCATCAAATCCCCTAGAACTGGAGTTACAGATGGTTGTGAGCCATTTTGTAGGTGCTGGGACCAGAACCTGGGTCCTGTGTAAGAACAGCAGGTGCTTTTTACCACTTAGCAATTTCTCCAGACCCATTTCCCCTGAGAGACAGGGTTTTTCTGGGAAACCCTGGCTGTCCTGGAACTCTCTCTTGTAGATCAGGTTGGCCTCCAACTCAGAAATCTGCCTGCCCCTGACTCTGGAGTGCTGGGATTAAAGGAACAGACCACCACCACCCGACCCTGGTTTCATCTTTAAAGCTCAGTGTATAACTTTCATCAAATAAGATCATTTGCGGTAGACAGTTTGGCTGGGGTGGCTTTGTTTAAAATGGGGTGTGCTGGCTCCTGCATTCATCCATGATTCCTAAGTCAGCAGGGCTGATCTCTGTCTGTGGAGGGATGCCCTGGTCCAAAGCCATCACATCATGTATATGGAGAAAAAGGGACACGTCCCATGCAGGAAAGATACAAGTTCAGTCTTACATCGGCCAACATAGGACCCAGCTTAACCTGGCTGTGGATTCTTTTCTTCCTTATAGTACAGGGATCCTAAGACTCCACCCCTACTCCTCAGCACCCCCCCCCCCCACATACACACACACACACACACACACACACACACATACACCGGGCAAGTACTCTGCCACTGAGCTGAACCTTTAACCATTCTCTTCCTTTAAAAATGTTCAAGACAGGATCATGTTGGGTTGTCCAGTCTAGCCTGGAATTCTCTTTCTAGCCCAGGCTAGCCTGGAACTCACTCTGTAGCCCAGGCAGGCACAGAACTCACAGTCTTGCTTCTGCTTCCCCAGTCCCTGAGGTTGCAAGACTATGCTCCCTAGGCTTGGCTTCAGTTTGCTTTCATCTTTCTTTATTCTTGGCACTTCACTCCGGGCTCTGTGTGGTTAGCGTTGCTCACCCTTCCTTCCCATACTTCCTTTTGTACAGACTCTTTCATCTTGGCCGGCAACAAGCATCTAAGGAGTGGTCAAGTGGGCTGGGAAACAATCCGAGGCGGCTGCTGTAGGTGCTGTTAGTTTGGTCTCACCCACACTCCCTCTGAGCTTTAGGCTTTCCATTCAAGCCCAGGAATGCCACACCCAGGTCATTGCAGCTGAGCCCTCTGTAGCTGAGCCAGATTCTTTAGACTACTGGGGAAAAATGTGCTGAAGAAGCAAGACCTCCATGCTGTCATCCTGTGGGGCTCGCCCCAGTAGCCTCAGCTGGGGCCATCGTCCCCAGGGCAGGAACGGGCGGCCCTGGGCCATGAGAAGTGTGATGCCTGCTTCCTTTCTTCCTGTCCCTACAGAGTTAGGAATGACTAAAGAATGAGCCAGCATCGAGCACACAGGATGCATTTGTCAAAGCGAGAGAGGCGTGCTTGATCACTTAGACTGACTTGAGATTTCCACCTACAAAGGAATGTCTCTTCCCTTCCGGGAGATCAGTTAAGAGTTTCAGCTTCAGCAAATCCTCTGCCAGTGCCACACATGGTAAACCCCAGGCTGTTCCCTTTGGGTAGGGAGAGGGGAGCAAGGGTACCAAAAGGGAACTGAATTGCAAACTGACACTCAGAAACACGCATGTTTCACTGACTCTGAATTGTCGGATTAAATAAGGAGGTAATTCAGGAGCATTAATGAGTATAAGCCACATTTCTACAGCAGTTTAGAGTTCAAGAAGCAATTTCTCATATCTATCAGACAGAGTTCAGTGCTGATAAACTGAGAAGTTCAGGCAGAAAAGGAATTAACATAGGGAGTAGATACTTACAGCTGCAAAGGCTAGAGGGACAGACAACAGGGTGAATCCCAGGATGACTTCCACAACTGTATCCCCCAAGATGGCTTGCTGAGACATTGTCCACCTCCGTCATAGTCGGGAAGCTACAGCCAGAAGGGTTAGCTTTAAGACAGTTATCAGTACTGCTGACCCCAGGCCCATAGGACTATGACTGCACACATAGAATATGTATCTCCTACCTGGTCCTCTCCCTTCTCAGCTTTCTACATAGCACTTGCAAGCAGACACATGACTGGTGGAATCCCTACACCTTCTGAAAACATAGCTGCAAGGGAGTCTAGGAATTGGAGGTTTTTAACTTTCTAACCTTTGCAATACAGGGTATACATCGGAAAGCTGGACAAGATATCTGTTCTGAAAAGTTCTCTGAGGTTCACAGAGGAGAGGTGTTTGTCTTACTTGTTATATGAGGAAAATGGAAGGGATGATAGGGATACAGCAAAGTTGAAGAATTCCAGGGGTTGACTTGGGTGAAGGGCTGAGCAGGAGCTGTGTCCTATGGATAAGGGTCAGAAACTGCAAAGCTCCTACCAATAGAAGGAGAGAGTTGTAACCACAGAGCTGAATGAAACCATGCTACTGTCAGCCAGTACAGAGGATTCACAGCTATCCTGGGGCAGCACCAGGGATGGGCAGACTGGCAAGCTTTGTCAGAATCTGGCCTTTGTCCTAAGAAGGATGAGGCATCAGCCATTCAAGGCTCATGGTGTGTGTGTTGGGGGGGGGAAGTGCTTAGGGAAGGTGTGCATGGGGCTCGGTCACACACTTCGAAGTGGCCACTGTGCTTCCTGATTGCATGATTGCAGTGTTTTACTGCAGTCCACAAACATGTCACTGTCCCAAACTGTCCCTCCCTGGATTTTGTTTTCCTGTGATTTCCATGGGTTTTTAGATCCTAGAAACAGGATTTTTTTAAGAAAAATAATAATAATAGCAGGTGGGGAAGAATGGGAAGGTGTTAATAGCTGTATATGTTTCTCTGTTCTTTTCAATGTTTGTCATGGTTGTTTCCCAGTCAGACCTCAAAATATGAGAACTATCATGGTGCTCACAGTACCAAGAAAACTTCTCCTTTAAAGTATTTAGGAATCTTGATATTAATGATGTTTGACAGTCGCAGTGGCAATGGGATAGGACTTTCGTGGACCAAAGGGTGAGAGCATTAGCTTAGTCTAACTCCCAACAGGACTTCTTAGTAGTGAACCTCTTCTTAAGTTTGCTGGGTGTGTACTGGGCACACAGGTGGGGGGTAGGATCTTCCATGCTGGCCTCGGGGTGGGTAGCTAGGCATAGAGAGTATGTCTGTGAGGTTTTCCTCGGGGAACAGTGATTGGACAAATAACCTCCCACATCCCGAGAGCTGGAGCTGGTCTGTGCATGGTGTGGAGCAGGGAGACATAGGTGTCCTGGCTCACCCTGCTCTTCTTCCTTTGGCTCCAGAAGTCTTTGACTGGGAGACTCAGAGCTACTGTGTCTTGCTTTCAAGGCATCCCCCTGCATGTGGGGAGCCCTGGATTGGAGCACATGGGTGACTTTTTTTAGTATTAGATTTAGCTTTCTTAAGCAAAGTTACTCAGTTGGAACAATCCTTAGGCACCTCTGTTTCTCCATCTACTAGATAGGAGGAGAAAGCACAGTCATTTCCATTTATATTGGGAACTCTGAAAGAAATAAACAGGAATTCAAACTCTGTGTGTGTGTGTGGTGCATGTGTGTTTAAAGAAACCCTGTGAAAACCTAAACGGTTAGTGAAGTACAACAACAACAGCTTCACAGAGACCAAGGGAAGAGGTTGCCAGTGAGGAGAGAGGGCAGGACAGGAGTTGGTGAAGAAGGGAAGGAAAGATGTTGGGGCGGGAGCGACGTAGTGTGGTGCTGGACCAGTGTTTCAATTTGGGGAGATGCAAGAGTCCTGGAGACAGACTGTGGTGACATTTACACAAGAGTGTCACATTCTTAACGCCACTGAGCTGCACACCTAAATATGGTTAAAATGCTAACTCTGATGCTATGTGTTTTTTCCGCCATTATTAAAAGTAGAAGTCATTAGGAACAGAGCATTGTCTCAATGAGGAGACACTAAGTTTGTGACTTTTAGCTCAGATGCTGTGTCTATGTGGTTATATTAAAAACAACCTGTTTCCTGAAAACACAAAGCTCACCCAGGCCCTCTTTTCCTGTGCTTTTGTGCATCCTGAGGCTGGTCAGGAAGTGAATGACTCACGGAGCCTTATGACAGATCTGTGAATCACACACATGCGTGCACGCACATGCACACACACACACACACACACATACACACACACACACGAGGACATGTGAGTCACCTCTGCAGGCTTGTAAAACAGGCAGTGATGTGATGCCAGAAAGATGTACCTGGGGGCATATGAAGGACAACAGCCAGCTCATGACCAGTGCATTCTTGGACAGCCTCTCCCGGGGCTTAGCAGTGCGCTGCAGCTGTGGCTAGAGTTCCTGACCCAGCCCTGTGATGCCTTCTCTGAGCCTCTTAAGGACACCCTTACTGGCAGCTACAGGGGGGTTATGGTAAGTAGGGAATCATGGTGCCCCCTTGGCCACTGTGGGTGACACCTGTTTCAGGTCCTTCTTTGCTCCAACGTGGGGGGGCAATGGATTCAGTCACATGGAGACTTTGGTGCAAGCACAGTTTGCTTAACTACCCTTCCATCCTCCTGAGCATCAGAAGTCAAGGTGGAAGTCGCTCAGCTGTGTCAACAACTTGACTAAGAGGTGAGAACTTGGCCTTGGCTCCTTGCTGGTTTTGTTTTGTTACTATGGTAAGATCCATAAGCTTTGTGACCTCAGTTTCTTCATCTGTAAAATGAAGGAGCTGGGCTGGCATGGGTTAGTACACAGCACACTGACTGCTCCTTTTTGTCCAATACTTCAAACTCCAACTCCCGGTACCCAAGACAGACACAGACCTATGATCCCTATTCCCAGCACTCTGCCTCTGAACCCAGGGGATCAGGGTCTTTCCCAGATTCCTCACACCACCGTCTGTTATTTGGGAGTAAGCATCTGAAATGATTCCTACTTGGCATCTTAAACACCACAGTGTTGGACTTCAACTCTGGCTTGTACAATTTTTCCTGGTGCATCTATTTCCCAAACAGAAAAGGCAATGATGTAATATTGGACAATGGCCTTGTACCCTGTAAAGATTTGTCACTTGTATTGGTTTAATAAAACACTGATTGGCCAGTAGGAAGTATAGGTGGGGAAACCAGGATAGGAGAATTCTGGGAAGAGGAAAGGCTCAGTCTGCAGTCCTCACCCAGACACAGAGGAAGCAAGATGATAATGCCTCGTTGAAAAAAGCCACGTGGCTAATGCAGATAAGAATTATGGATTGATTTAAGATATAAGAATTGGTTAATAAGAGTTAGTTAATAAGAAGCATGAGCTAATAGGCCAACCAGTTTATAATTAATGTAGGTGGAGGCTGCTTGTTCATTTCCTGGCCACCCAGACCTGAAATAATCATACAGAAACTATATTAATTACAATATCGTTTGGCCAACAGTTTAAGCATATTTCTAGTTAGCTCTTACATCTTAAATTAATCCATTTCTATTATTTTATATTTTACCACAAAGTTCGTGGTTTATTAGCAAGGTTTGTGACATGTAGGGCCTGTTTATTGGGGTATCTGTCCCATCCAGTACCCCACAACTGGCATATCCCAAAGAAAATCATACAGAGGACTCCATAAGATTATAAAACTGATTGGCCCGTTAGCTCAGGCTTCTTGTTAACTCTTGTACTTTATATTAACCCATTATTCTGATCTATGTTAGCCATATGGCTTGGTACCTTTTTCAGCTGTCAGCTCACATGTTGCTTCTTCGGTGATCTGGGCAGGAATGGCAGAGAGAGCTTCCTGCTTCCCAGAATTCTCCTGTTCTCATTGCATCACCTCCACTTCCTGTCTGGGTTTCCCGCCTATACTTCCTTCCTGGCCAATCAGCGTTTTATTAAAATACATGATTGACAGAATACAGATAATTCTCCCATACCAAAGGTTCCTGGAGTGGCCGTCTCCTGCTGTGGCTGCATGGTGACTCCCCGACTCTGCCTACTCTCTCTCTACATCTCTGCTCAGATTTTCTGCCTGGCTTTACACTGTTAAGCCATTGGCCAAAAGCAGTTTCTTTATTAACCAGTGGCAACAAAATATTTCATAGCATTCAGTGGGGAATCCCACATCACCTCTGTGTGTTTCTTTAGGGTTGAACAGCTGCAGGATGGTCTCTTGTACTATAAATGCAGACATAAAGCTTGTGTGTCTTCTCTTGCCTGCTGGATTCAGTTTCTGTTTCCTGCTCATGCAGATGATTGCTGATCTGTGAGTCTATCCCTAAATAAAGACCCCTTTATTATACTCCATTCTGAGCTAGTGTGGGACTACTTTATTGTAAACATCTACAATGATGGACCAAAAAATGACCCCATGCAAGTCCTGTTTAGTGAACCAATGAGTTTATTAGGGTCACTTAGAGGAGCAAGGGTGACTTGTGCAGGTATATCCCCGTAAAGCCCACCCCAGCATGGGTGACAGCTGTATCATTGCAATCCCCTATGCAACTTGCAAGCAGCTGTACCACCTCTCTCCCCTGACAATTTCATATTGCTTATATAAGCTCAGAAAGGGGCCTCATGAGTCTTGGGAGCCTCCTCCTCTGTCTCTGTAGAATTTCCAACCCAGAGAAAACTGCTATGCAATAGACTGTACATCACTGAGAACTTTTATATTACACATCTGTCCGGACAAACTGGGGCTAATGATCCCTGAGAGTACTGGTCCAATAACAACCACTTGAGAATCCAACTTCACCATATTCTTAAGAAAAGGAGATCAACAGACATATAAGAGGACAGTGCTACTGTACCACAGAATTATTCCATTCTATGACCTACATACTGCCCCCAAAACATGTGTAAAATTGAAATTCAAATTTTAGTTTCTGCCTCGTGGTGATTTTGTAAATATCCAATGGAATGCCATATACAACAGCCCAAGCTGATGTCTGGTGGGTGGGCAATGAAAGATTGCTTGAGTATTTCCTGGTGGTTATGGGATAGCATTCACAAAAAGAGTTCTAAGGCCTTTCAAGGAAAAGTGAGCTCATATGTGTGGTTGGTTGGTTGGTTGGTTAGAACTGGGTTCTCTGAGTTTTCTAAAGTGAAAAACTATTCCTGAAATATTTTCATGAGAAAATATTAAATGTTAAGTAAAAAGAGCAAACTTAGAAAGCCTCCTGGCCTCTCTGACTCCAGGTGTCTATGACCGTGAGTGAAATGTGTTTGTCCACGCCCACCACTCCTGGCAAGCTTCTTAACCTTCTCTGCCTTATTCCCCCATCTGTAAATGGGCACGATAATATAAGATTCTTATAAAAGTGTATTCACATCTTCATGTTTAAAATGGTGTCTGTCACGTCACACGGTTAAACCGACAATGACTTTTTTTTCTTCTGGACTGGAGATCCATCGCAGGGCCTCATGAATGCTGGGCGAATTCTCCCCTACTAAGTTACACGCTCAGCCTTCCGCAGTAATTCATAGGAAGATTTGTTCTCTACCAGATTCAGGTTGATTATGTATGTGTTCAAAAGCTCTTCGTCTTCATTTCTGCTGAACGTGGAGGTGATCTCTCCTGAAGTCAGAAATGGGAAAGAGGCTATTTAGAAACCATGTGTATCTGTTACTGGCTACATGTCACGTGATGAGGGGTGGACTCTGGGACCCAAGTCTGGAAATTTTCATTTCCCTTCTATGCCTCAGTTTCTCTCCCAGAAAGCTATCTTATCTCTCTTCTTATCCTTTAGACAGCAGGTGTTAAGTAGAATTGGGTGGGAAGGGGTCACTCATCGTGGGTGGACAGCAGCTGACAAGCAGCTGACACCTTGAATGTCAACCTCGTGGCTGAAAAGCTTAAGATCATGACCTTGTCTCCAGCCTCTCTCCGCCTGCCGAGGGAAGGTAGGAGAAAAGAGAGCTGGCATTTTGCCTCGAGAAGAATTTTGATGAAGGATAAACATATTCCAAGATGCCATGAAGTTGAAGTCACATGAATGCTAAGTGATTTCTTGGCATCAAAAAAATCAATCTCTTTTATGTCAGTCCTAAAAAAACAAACACTTTCCCCTTCTTCGATACCAGAAATAGCCAGAGAGGCTTCAGTTATTACAGCAAAAGCTTTTAAAATAATTACTTCTAGAATACGATAATATTAATGATTAGCTTTGTGTGAAAATTGAAAAGATAAGTAGTTAAATACTGGGAATAATAAACCTTGGAAGTGTCACTGTGGAACAAGTTTGCCCTTTAAAGGTATCATTTTTCAATGATTTTTTTTTCCTCACAGAGACTTGTTCAGGAAAAGTTAAATTCTTCATTAAATAATCCGTTTTCTACCATTAAGGTGACGTCTAGAAATAATGTTTGATTTTTATAATCTACAGTCAGAATCTCTGAGAGCACAATGTTTAAAGAGCCTTTCTGCAATTGGTGGGTTGTGGTGTGCTGTGTGATGGGCACTGCAGATGCACAGTCTTATTAATTAACTCTCACATAGCTCTGTGGGGTGCGTATGTCACCCCGTTATGGCAGTGAAGGTACTGAGACTTAAAGAGGTTAAGCGGGGGGCTGGGGAGATGGCTGAGTGAGCACCCGCTACTCAATGGTGAGGACCCCAGTTTGGATCCCCAGGACCAATGGGTGTGGAGACACCTTTATAACTCTGGTTCTGAGGATCCGGAGACTGGAAGATTCTTGGAGCTCATTGGACAGCAATTCTAGCCTAATCATCGAGTCCTGGGTTCAGTGAAATAGCCTGTCTCAAAACAACAAGGCACTAATATTGGCCACCACATGCACAAATACATGGGTATGTGTGCAGGCACGCACACACGCGCAGGCAAACACACACACACATACATATGCATGCACACATTCACACATACACAGTTTAAGTTATTGGTCAATAGAATTCAACACAAAAGTCAAGAACCTGAGATCCAAAGTCCATTTGCCTATTTAAGAACCCAAGTTTCTGGCAGGTTGTCCCACAGACCAGAGAAGTGTGTTATAATGAGACTAACTAATGCAGGGGTCAGGATTTATCGCTACTCAAAAAGCCCTGGATCATCAGAGGTTATGTGTAGACCAAGAGTGTGCATGTGGAAAACGACAAAGAGTGCTCAGGGTGGGAGGACGGGGATCGGGTAAGGCTCACAAAATGTGACTGGGTTGGAAAAAGCGATCTCTCCAGGTCAGATGCTTTTGCCTGGGCCCAGATCAGCTGGCAGAGTGAAGAGGCAGCTGGCAGTTCCCTTGGGCAAACAGACAGTGCTGGCAGCCGGGAGAGCTCTGGAAATTGCACTCCCAGTCAGTTGGGAATGTGGGTTTTATAATTAAATTAAGGATGAAGGAAGCTACAAGAACATGTTTAGTGACTCAGAAACAAAGTTCTACCCAAGTATTTCTTCTATTACTGCAGCGATAAAGTGCATGCCGGATCTGTAAACAGCAAAGGCCAGACCTCTCTCTCTCTGCTTGTCTTTCTATGGACAGTTAAGAGGGAACAAATGAAAAGCCTACACGTGTGTTGCCTCCTGATCCACATACATGTACATGCATGCAGGGAAATTAACTGTAGACCTGTTAAGATTCTGCCTCTTCGATCTATGTCTCTTAAAAACGGTCATTCTCCAGTCCTGTCTTACAAAGATCACATCTGGGAGGATTTTGTTTTGCTTATTTATCTATTTTGAATTTTTTGAGACAGGGCTTCTTTTTGTGTAGCCTTGACTGCCCTAGAACTTACTATGTAGACCAGGTTGACCTCGAACTCAGAGATCTGCCTGCCTCTGCCTCCCGAGTGCTAGGATTAAAGGCATGCACCACCACTGCCCGGCACATCTGGGAGTTTTAACATCTTTCACAGATACAATACTAGTTTCCAATAGTCTATATTGCAATTTCTCAATCCTCCTAGTAATTCCATTAGTTTATTTGCTAGAGACAAGGTCTCTTTACCTACCTTCGCCTGGCCTAGACGTCGCTATGTAAACAAGGCTAGCCTCAGAACTTCCGAGTTCAGGGGTGAAAGACATCAATCACCATTCCTGGCTATTCCTTCATTTATTATGAGATAGTATCTCATAATGACGCCTCAGAGGGCTTTGAGCTCATGACCATCCTGCCTCAGCCTTCTGAGCACTGGAATAATTACAAGACATCACTACCACCCCTTAGCTTAATGATACAGCTTCATTAAACACTCATTTCAGATCCAGCCTCCAGCCAAGTTTCACACACTGGGGCTGGGGCTTTTCTTAGGCCTGCTTAGCTTCCCAAAATCTGGAGCAATCCTTTCATAGGTTTTTTTTTTTCCCACTGATATTTCTGAAGTGTCCGAGTGAGAGATACTTCAGTGTGAACTCTACTGATGGTTCTATAACCCAGTTAAGCGATTCAAGTGGCCTACTGGGACTCTTCAAATGTATGTATTATCTACAAGGGTATGCAAGCATACATATAGCAGTATATCTTATGCGTCATAAAAACCTTAAAATTACCTGATCAGAGCCAGGTGTAGTGGTGTGTGCCTTTAATCCCGGTACTTGGAAGGCAGAGACAGGTGGATCACTGTGATGTCAGCCGGGTCTACACAGTGAGTTCCAGGACAGAGACCCTGTCTTGCAAGCAACAACAAACAAACAAAAGATTAAAGAATTAGAAAATTAATGTTTCTTTAATTAAAATGTTTTTATTTTGTATGTAGCGGTGGTTTTCTGAACTGGAGTGACAGGTTCTGAGCTACTGCGTGTGTGCTGGGTCCTCTAGTAGAACTGCCAGTACTCTTAAACACTGAGCCACCCCTCCAGCCCCTAAATTTTGTTTTGTTTTGCTTTTCAAGACAACATTTCTCTGTGTAGCCCTGGCTGTCCTGGAACTCACTCTGTAGACCAGGTTGGTCTCGAACTTACAGAGATCCACCCGCCTCTAACTCCCAAGTGCTGGGATCAAAGGCACTGGCTGTGACCACCCAGCGAGTTTTTTGCTTGTTTGTTTTTTAAAGTAGAAAATATCCAAGTTCCTTTGCTCATTTCCCTTTACCTAAGAGACACTAAGAATACGTTTTGTGTTTCTGTCCTGAAAAACATTAAAAACAAAAAATAACCCCGAAAACTCTAGCAAAGGAGAGGCTCCCCGAAAGGCACTTTGTCCTCTGTGGTTCCGCAAGGGCAAACTCCGAGGCGTCAGAGTCTTTCTGTTCCCTGCACTGGACTCATTCATCTCTGCCCTGCTGCTGTCTTGGCCCCGTCAGAAGCCTCCTTGGGCTTGCAGAAGACTTTCAGTGATTACCACCGACCAAGGTCAATATACAGGGAGCCGCTGCCGCTGGCCCAGCTAATCAGATGTTTCCTTTATTGGGTTGATTGGGGAAAATTGGCGGTTGATTAACTCTGGGAAGCTTTTAACAAGTTCCAATTTTGTAATTTGAGGCTGAACTCGGGAATGAAGCCTTCTGCTGACGATGAAGGTTAAGACAACCCCCTACTTAAAGTCTAGCATTTAAAAATTTCATATAATATACCGTCTGTCATTTGGGGGTGTTTAACCTATTCTCGATGATGTCCAACTATCACTACTATTTAATTGCAAAGTGTCCCCATTGGCCGTCACTCATTCTCTACTGAGTTTCTTATTCACGAAGAATCTGCTGCTGTCTCTACAGATCTGCCAATTTGGATGTTTCATGAAATCTCCCAACGTGTGGCCTTTTGTGACTTCTTTCACTTAGCACGAACTTTTATAAAATAAAAATATATTAATTAATGTGCATTTGGGGTACGCGTACATGCTTGTGTGTGTGTGTGTGTGTGTGTGTGTGTGTGTGTGTGTCAGAGGACAGCTCTGTGCAGTCTGTTCTCTCCTTTCACCTTTATATAAGGTCAATTCTGGGGGTTGAACTTGGGTTGTCAGGCTTGTGCATTGGACCCTTTACCCACTGAGGCATCTTGAATGCCCTAGCACCAAAACCTCTGAGATTCATCTGTGACATTGGCTGGATCGAGCATCACTGCATTTTATGGTGGGATAACATTTAATCTATGAGTGATCCCAGTAAAAATTCACGAAATGAGCCGCAAACCTAGGACGAAGGGAGCCTCCTGCAAGGAATTTTTAAAAACTGCAACAATCTCACTCTCGGGTTCTTTCCATACACAGTTTAGCATGCTAAATGAATTGCTACATAAGTCCCTGACAATAGTATTTTGAAAACTAACAAGCAGAATGACTTTTTGATCAGAAAATGGAGTCTCTAAAGTTTGTGACAATGATGATCTGTCTTCTTATGACACCCACCGTCCTAGCAGCCCTCCTGAGCAATAAAGCCCCAGAGCTCCAACCCACTTGAGTGAGCCAGTCTCAAGCAAGAGGGACTGGTGAAGCCACACCCACAGGGCAGCTTAGGGATGGGCAGCGAGACTCCACCAAGAGCTGCTTCCCTGGACTTCTGATCTGCTTGTTGCCTGCAAACCCCCAGGACATGCCTTCTCTTTGAACAAATAATTCAGGATTGCTGTCATCAATACGGCTCAGCCCATTGCTTGCTTCAGCCTGACTGTGTGTATGTGTGTGTAATCACCTAGACAGGCATTAGCAGGAAACTATTTAAGAATTCATTTGATGGTTAATGATGGAAAATCCCAGGATTTAAAAGGAGCAAGGGGGAAAAAAGCCTGACTGGTTTTCCAGAGAGATGCAAAATTCTTCGCCTTCTCCGTAATTAAGATCTTGAGTCTTCCTGTGGGGCAGGGAAAGAAGAAGAAGCCCTGAGTGCAGGAAGGGTGATGTCACCTCGCTGGTCCCTGGGTGACACCAGGCATTGTTTAAGCCGAGAAATCCGAAGACCAATAATAGCCAAAGTCCCTCCCCCCTTCCCAAGCCTGCCCCAGGCTTTCCATACTCCGCACTTTGCAGACCTCAACGAGAAAGGCCGGCTGCTGCCAGTCAGGGGGTGGGGATGAGTTCAGGAATAGGGGCGCCACAGATGGGAGGGACCTCCAGGTTGTCCTCCATGTTTCCCCTTGTGTAAATCCAGATGGCCATATAGAATGTCTTCCCAACGAGTTCTCTTATCATCTCTTCTCAATTATTCACACTCTCTTTCTCTGTTTTTCTTCTGATTCCTCTCAAAAGCCTGGCAGCTCTCTGTCCATGGCCGAGGTAGCTGCCAGCGGGGTTGTGCTTTTGTCTTTCGGCATGAACCCTGGCTGCCTCTACCAAGCATCTCCCCAAGGCCTCTGTCAGCACCAGCCAGAGGAGGAAGAGGGCAGCATCTTGCTTTGAAGGTTCAGGCACAGCACAACAATCAACCATGTTTTTGAGACTCAAGGGAGGATATGGGTGTGGTAGGGAGGGATCAAGTGTTTGGCCTATCCCAGGGGATATTAGTCACCCAAATTATGTCTCAGGAGTGAAAAAAATTAGACAAGTTCGTACATGGGCAACAGTGGTCAGACTGGCCACTCCTTGTTGGAACTTGAGGTTTGGAATTCTGATTTGCCTTCTTTAAGTGTTTTCTTCCCTTAAATGAAAAAAGCCTCCAAGAAGCATGCTGGGAACTTTTGGGGTGCAATTGCCTTAATGAGGAGACAGAGCAATGATATCCATACATTTGTAAATGCCGCAATGAAATCCATTATTTTGTATGACAATTCAAAAACCAATAAAAAAAATAAAATTGGTTTTTAAAAAGAAAAGAGAGACTGGAGAGTTCAATAAACGGTAGGCAGGATTAAAATAGGTGTGAATCAACCCCTCCCTCGTATCGTCTCTACACCAGCTACAGGTGGGCTACTGAGCCGGTCCCTGTATGTCAGGACAGATGGTGCAAAACTACAGGGAAAAGAAGCGCAAAATCAAGGGGACCAAAGGAGTCGAGGGGCTCCAGTGTTTTTCCAGAAACTCCCGTTTTTTTTTGAAAAGTTCTATCTTTTGGTGGAACAAGTCATTAGAAGAGGCTGCGGGGTAAGTCAGAGGCACCCGAGGGCCTACCAGGGTAGGCTGGGGTTGCCAGGATCTTCATGACATTCCAGAAGTCAAGAAAAGACCTCCTTGAACGCTTATGAGGCAGAAACGGGGATCCCTGGACTTTTCTGGCTAACCAGTCTTGCTGAATCCTGAGCTCCGTTAACTGATGTGTCTGGGGCGGGGTGGGGGGTGGGGGTGGGGATGAGGGGGGTAGCAAGTGATTGAGGAGAACCCTGCCTTGGCCTAGCCCCGCCCCCAACGCATGCGCACACATGCTCACGCGCTCTAACACATATACTGCCCTCACATGTGCACAACTACCAAGACAGCAAATTCTAAATGTTCCTACCAACACACACAAAGAAAATGCTAAGTACTTCAAAATACGAACTTATGTCATCGTGCTTGACAAATACGTACAGTTTCTGTGAATTAAACAGCGTACAAAACAGTGTGTTGAAGGTGTCCATGATATCGCACATCTTTAATCAGGAAGGAACATGGAACCAAGAATAAGGACACATGTACGAATGAAAATGTCATAGTGAAACCCATTACTTTGGAATGTTAACTTTAAATGTTCATTTAAAAATAAAATGAAATAAAGCAAGATGAAAGAAAAAACCGCATTTCCCAGGAGCCTGGCAGGTTGTCCAGTGGAGGAGGTCCTCAGTTCTGTCTCCTTGTGGAGACTTGGAAGCCGTAATTCTCTTGTTTTCCGGGAGCAAGAGAGTCCTGGGCAGGAATAGCCTTCTGCCAGCAGCACCTCTCGTGGGTGCGTGCGTGTACGCGCGTGCGTGCGTGTGAAGGGGTGCTGTCAGTCTCTATACATGCTCCCCAGTGCACAGACATGGGCTGCTGCTGCTTCTGTCTTATTGGTCAGATCCCCACAGAGGAGGTGGCCAGTCTGACTGTAGGAACCTGTTCTGTAGGTCACAGTTAACCTCAGACCCACTCTCAGGTCTGGCTGACCCCGTGGGCCAGTCCTGCCAAAGGTCACACCTGTGATTCAAATACAGCAGTTGTAGCCTCCCCACCCCGGGAATGCTAGCAGCTCCGGGTGTTCTTTGGTGGTTGATTCTGGTGTTTTCACAGGCTCTTTTGTGCTGACCCTACACCCACCCAACCTTACAATTCTCAGGTTTTTAAAAAGAAAGAAAGAAAAAAAAGGCAGTTTGCAGTTTGGTTGATGCAGAATTCTAAAAACGACAGAAAAACAAAGGAAAGAAAGAAACAAGCAAGCAGTTATGGGGTAAGAGCTGTGTCCCCAAAGACACATTCAGACCCGACAGGTGAATCCACATCTACATGGCGGGGGACTGTTTTAAAGTCACAAAAGCCGGAGGAGGCTCCCCTTCACCTTGTTGCCAGAGAAGTCGGGAAGGCCACCAGCTCGGTCAGCCCCTTTCACTTTTGGCTAAGCATCCTGCTGTGAGCTTCCCTTTCTCTCCCGCTCAAACCTGCCCCGCCCCCACCTCAAAGCCTTCAGAGGTCTTTTTAACGCTGGGAAAAGAGGAGCTGGAGTTAGATTGTGTGGGAGGGGAGAGAGAGAGAGAGAGAGAGAGAGAGAGAGAGAGAGAGAGAGAGAGAGAGAGAGAGAGAGAAAGAAAGGCAGGCCCCAGTGGACAGAATTTTCCTAAGTGACTTTGCAGATTCTTGATGGCCACTACTCCCACAGAGAGCTGTGACAATAAAATCCAGGCGACTTATACCAGGGGCCGGGGTTGCCGCTCAGTGGTTAAGGGCTCTCTTAGACTGTGGGAGGCCCTGGGTTGGATCATCATTGTTCTTGGCGGGGAGGAGTGACCTTACAGGTTGCGCCCAGGGCTTCCCCTCCCCCAAGTGCTCAACTAAACATTCCCTTGGGAACAGACCATCTCCAGAATGGATGAGAAGATCTTGTCTCAGATTTACAATTTGAGGGGCAACAAAGAAGCCGGCTCCTGAGCTTCTAGGCAGATACCTGAACCTTTCTCTCACAGCTGGCTGTGTTGCTGTGGGGAGGACATTTCAGTCAAACACATACCTCTTGGGTATCTGCCGGGGGGTGGGGGGGGTAGGGGGGGGATTGGGGGTGGGGGGGGATGGGGGGTGGGGGGGTAGGGGGGGTGGGGGGTATGCCAGAGTCCTGCTTGTAGAGTTGTCACCTAGAGCCCTTGTCTCCAAACTTTAGCCACTGCACATTCATACAGGAGCAAAATTGAGCTGCCCTACCCATTATTATTATGTATTTATAGATTATATGATGTATTGCTATATTATATATGCCCAGACATGAAATTATTTATGTGTATTATCACACACGAGATTAATCCAGATAAGTTTTTTTAAAGTTGCGAATTGTGCAAATGTCCTGTCACTGCCTCCAGATGCGGACCCCATGGATCAGTTCACATGCACATGCTCCTGAGAGTTGCCAAGACCATTTTATAGGAATCTGATCTCTCTGCCTAATGAAGCCATGTGTTGGAGCATTGACCAGCAGACTGGGCCCTAACCGTAAGATCTGGCTGCCAGAGGAGCAGGAAAAGGCTGGTTTCCAGCTTGCTCGGCTCCTACCACGAAGAAGGAAGCACCTCTGAGGTGTGCAGCTCCCCAAGCATAGGATGTCAGGGCCTTGGGGTGCAGCCACTTTCACACCAGCTCTCCTGTGGCCAGCAGTGTTAGAGAGAAGGGAGGTTTAACCATTATCTTGACAAAAATGAACAAAAACAACAATAAAACAGAACAAAAGCAAAAAAAAAAAAAAAAAACAACTGTGGAGGCCCCAAAATGTGAGTCTATTTCTACCTTGACTAAAGGTCAGCTGGAACTTTTACCTCTGTGCCTTCAAGGTTATTGTGTTTCTACCTTAAACAAAGCTTCCACCTAGATTCAGAGCAGAGTTTGCTCTCGCAAGGTTATTGGCAACAGGTGTGGTTAATATCCAGACTTTGTGTTTCAGGAATAGAGAAGTAGATCTGTTTCTACCTCAAACAAAAGTCTAAGGATCCGGCTAAGGTCCCAGTTCCTTTAGGGAGATAACTTTGGGTTCCACCCAGGGAGTGGTTTGCCTACAAAATGTTTTGGTCTAGGGTGTGAGCATGATTTGTTTTGTTCTAGCAACAGAATGTTTAACTACGGACAAAGCCTGCGACCTTCAACTGGTCTGTTCATTTCCTTGTATCATGTTAATGCCTTTTTTTTTTTTTAAATCTTACTCCTACCTCTTGGGGTTGAAGTATTTTAAGCAATTGGAAATGAAATGTGGGAGATTTCGGTACTCACTGGAACCCCCTCTTGGACTATCCTATGCCTTTTGGTTTTATTATTTTCACACACGTCTTCTTATTCTTTACTAATATTTCTAAATCCCCATGCCCCTATCCTGGCAAGGAGTGTTTTTGTCAAGGCTGATCCCTGACAAATAACCCATAACCAAACTCTAAAGACGATGACAAAATTGTTGCCTCCCCCAATAAGAAGAGCTAATGATTTAAGGGGCAGCTGACGGGGGTTCAGGAGTGAGTTCGAATGTACACACAGCCAAGGCTGGGCAAGCATCCTCGAAGGCTGTGCAGGTCTAGACTCCAGCTCTCTCCAGCTAAGCGGGCATCTTTCGTGCAAAATCACAAGCTAGAAAGGTGTGACTCCAGCGTTAAGTTTATGTCTGCTTGTGTGGTGATGGGCCAAGGCCTGGAAGGACTTAAAGGGACAGAAACCAGAGAGGCAAGTGTTGTGGTATGTCAGAAATGAATCAAGATGAAGGTCAGAGAAGCTGCTTTTATTTTTATTTGGTTTTTTTTTTAAGTAACTCCTAATGATACTGTGATTCCCCCCCCCCTTTTTCTTTCTGTCATTGTTGATTCAGGAAGCCAGTTGTTTTGGCAAAGCTTACTGGTATTAACAGAAACCAATTGCTGTTTTAGTTCAAGTAATAAATAATGCACTTCTAAACATAGAGTGAACGAGTAATATTTATCTTAAAAATGGCTGTGGAATAGAAGCTCAACATGAAAGTAGGGTAGGGTGGTTTCTGTGCAGCTCCCCATTCTCCATTTAGTAGTCAGACTTTTGAGCCCCAAATAGGACTTTTGCTCCATAGTAATTTTTTTGTTTTGCTTTAGGGATAGGGCTGTCCTGCAACTCACTCTGTAGACTAGGCTGGCCTCAAACTCATAGAGCTTCGCCTGCCTCGGCCTCCCGAGAACTGGGACTAAAGGAGTGCACCACCACACTGGCAGGTCACAATTTCCTGTTTATCTAGAGAGTTAAAATCACCATGCGCGCCAGTAAAATGTGCAGAGCCTTCCAATCCTATACATGCAGATAGCGCAGCGACTGATCTCTGGCTGAGTTGGTAACAAGATCTCTCTGAGATATTTTGTTTCAGTTTCTATTCTGTAACAGTGGCTCTTAACTCTGGAGCTCACAGCTCCCATTGCTCTGTCTGTCTCTGGGTTTGCGCCCAGTCTTACCTTCGCAACAAAATCAGTGTGCAGTTCTAAGGAGATTCAAGGACTCTTGCCTTAAGTCCTGGCGCTCTCCCTATAAATCATAGCGAGTGAAGACAAGACGCTCAGGCTGATGGCTGGTGGTAATGTTCCCTCTGATGGACAGTCTCAACTATGGCAGAGGACGCGGCCTGTTTGTACCCGGTCCCCAGATGTATGGATTTGCTTGGGCAGGCTTCAAAGTCAAGAGGAATTTTGCATCAATAATTAATCAGTTAGAATTTATTTATTCATTATGGTGGTTCGAATAAGAATGGTGGGGCTAGACATGGCTCAGTGGTTAAGAGCACTGACTGTTCTTCCAGAGGACCCAGGTTCAATTCCCAGCACCCACATGGTAGCTAATAACTGTAATTCCAAGATCTGACATCCTCACACAGCATACATGCAGGCAAAACACCAATATACATAAAATGAGAATAAATAAATTATTTTTTAAAAAATGGCCCCACAGGCTTATATAGTTGAATGCTTAGTCATCAAGGAGAGGAACTACTTGAAAAGAATTAGGAGGTGTGGCCTTGTTGGAGGAGGTGTATCACTGGTGGCAGGCTTTGAGGTTTCAAAAGCCCAAGTCAGGTCCAGTGGCTCTCTTCCTGCTTCCTGCCAATCTGAAGGTAGAACTCCCAGCTCCTTCTCCATCACCATGTTTGTTGGCACGCTGCCATGCTCCCTGCCGTGATGATGATGGATCACACTTCTGAAACTGTAAGCAAGCCCTGTTAAATGCTTTCTTTTTTCAGAGTTGCTGCGGTCATGGTGTCTCTTCACAACACTAGAACTAAGTGACTAAGACACTGGGGGCAGAAATGTGTGTGTGGGGGATCAGAGGAAAATTTGTGGGATTTGGTTTGTTCTTTCCATCTTACGGCTCTCTGGGATTGAACTCAGATCATGAAGTTTGGCGGAGGTACATTTACTACTGATGAGCTATCTCCCTGGCCCCAGTCAGCTGGTTTTTGATAACTACAATATACCGGGTAGAATAGAATTGAAAATAATCACAGTACCAATACCCTCTAGATACCAGTGTTAAATTGGGAGTGTAGACCCAGCCCCTCACATCTATCCCAGCTCCCAGGCCTGAGAGTTGTACTTACTGGTCTGGACTCCAAATCCCAGCAGGCCAGGTCCTGACCCCTCCCTATGTGTGTGTGTGTGTGGGGGAGGAGTCAGGACCACTTCCACAGAATATTTAAGTGAACTCCCAAAAGAGGAATGCATTTGATTTGGCTTGATTGGGATTTTGCATGGGCAGAGAGCTTGTGTTAGGAATTATTCCTAACATCTTGGCTCCCTGTTGCGGAATCAAACCCCTGTCTCCCATGTGACAGGTGGGGATACTCACCATTATACTAACGAGGTCTACTCTCCCAACTTAACACCCAAAATCCTCTGCTTTTGTGCCCTGCCTCCAAAGCAAAACAAATTCTGCCAGGACCAACACTTTGTCTTCCTCCCAGAAGGCCTTTGGTATTAGCACTTTTCAATGACACATTCTCCTCCATTGGTTCTTAATGACCCAAGGGAGCATTCTTACTGAGTTTCCCCTTCCAGGTAGAGAAAGAGGAGAGAAAGAGGACTTAAAGATACTTAACCTCAAATAACATCCAGTGGCAAAGTCCTCTTGGACAGGGGGAGTGGTGGGGCAGGAGCCAGCAGCAGAGCTAGGGGGCAGATCCTTAAACTCTTGAGCCTGTGGAATGGAACACAGATGTGAAATCTCAATATTTCACTTGAGGGTGAAAATGGGATAGTTTCTGGAAGGGTTAGCCGGAAGGTGCTGGCAGGCGACAGGTTCTCTTCTGGAAGTTACTGTGAGACTCCAGGGCTGAGGCGGGCAGCTCTGCTTCCAGTCCCGGCTCTGCGTTTTATTACCAGCAAGGTCAGAAGAACCCAGAGCTCCCCAAAGAGCAAGCCCGTTCAAGCGCCTCTATGGCATCAATATCTGCCCACTGTCAATGCAACCATGATAGTATTAGTCCTGGGAGCCTGAGTCTGGGGAACCTTCTCAACTTCTTGAGTCCAGTTTTCTTCATCTGTGAAATGATCATTCTGACTTCACAGTGTTGTGCTGTGTTGTGGAATTAAATGAAATAACATGTACTATATATTTTTTCAATCCAACACACACACTGCCTCCCCATATGCTAAAATGTTCTCTGAAATTTGGGGTTGCAACCCGGGCTGCATCTCGGTTATGGGGCCTAAAGTTTATATTATTTGGTTAAAAAAAAAGTAGGAATAATATAAATACAGCACTCACATGTATGAAATTTTTACCCCCCAAATTAAAACGAGAGTATAAGCTATGTATTAAAAATTAGGCAACAGCCGGGTGGTGGTGGCACATGTCTTTAATCTCAGCACTGAGGAAGCAGAGACAGGCAGATCTCTGTGAATCTGAGGTCAGCCTGGTCTACAGAGTGAGTTTCAGGATAGGCTCCAAAGCTACAGAGAAGCCCTGTCTCGAACTCCCGCCCCCAAAACAAAACAAAAGAAAACATTAGGTGACAATGTAATTATTTAGATGAAGAATCAACCAAGTTGCCACTTGCCACTTTTTAAAGGGACACAGAAATCACAACATAGATACTCCCCCTCCTAAGTACCTCATGATAGTTTAAAAATTAACCACGTGACCCACTGCTGTAATGTTCTGTACTGATTTGTTTTGGTCAAAACTGTCTCTACAACAATAAATTTATTACATCGTTTTTCTATCAAGAGAATAATTAGACCACCCAGCTGTCTCTATGGTTGATGGAAAGTCGTATTTCCCTATTGATAATTCACAAAAGTGGTTTCCAACTTCATCCCTTATTTTTGGCAGTGTCATGGATATTGCTAGGACGGTTGCTAAGTTTGGAGAGATCTTTATGAAGTTTCTTTTGTCCGTGAGCTGTGAGGTTTGGAGGATTTTCCCACAGACGTTCTGACTCAAGCCTTGTTCCTTTTCCCTTACTCCTGTCCTCTTCTTCCCGTGAGCTCAATGGGACACATTTCTATTCTTGGACGCCACTTCCAGCCCCACACTTGAGGGTCTGGCTGCAGGGGAGTCCGTGTGATGGAGGGAGTAGAAAAACAAGAATCCATTTTTAGACCAGAATGACAAGAAGTGGTTTCAATGCAGACATGACCGTGACCACATGAACGTATCCGCAAGATAGACTAAATGTGTTCCCCAGTCAACTTCCCCTTAATAGGATCCCCAGTTTTGCCCATGGTCTGTCCAGTGCCATCGAACACAAGCAGAAGTACACCAGAGGGGAAGTCAGAGTGGGAATAGACAGCGATCCAGTAGAGAGAGCTAAAATAGTTTCTGCAAGTTGCGCAAACAGATAGTCATGTGACTTCACTGGAGGGGCCCCTCCTGGAACCCCAGAATGGCCCATGCAACCAAAGCACCTTGAAGCTCTCTCAGTTTTATAGGCAATGTACTGTGGTGGGCACTTTTAATTGGCTAGTAATATGTTTGTTTTTATGACAAATAAAATAATGAACGGGTTACAACTGACAGCAACTTAGAGTTGACAGAAGTCATGGCAAGCGCCACACATAATACCAGAGGCTCAGTAATTGTAGGTAAAAGCCTACAATCTGGAGCTCCTTCAGTGGCAGGGACCCTGCCCTTCAAGCTTCCTATTGAAAACTCAGCTCTCTATAAACCGCTATGCCATTAGCTGGCCTATACGATTCTTACATTGCTGTTTTTGAATTCAGGGATCTTAGTTCAAGGTCACTAGAAAGTGATTGATGGGTGAGCAGGGAATGCCCAGGGACAGAAGATGTGCTGTTGCCTGGTCAGTGGTCGATGATAATGTACGTGCTTCCTAATCACAAGCAAGGCAAGCCAGGAGGCAGGAAAGAAAGCAAGCAAAGCGCAACACCACCAAGAAGTGAACGACATTATATTGGGAGTGCTGAGTTCTGGGGAGCATTGGAGGACTTTCCAGAATAAGCCCCCTGCTCCCCATCAACTCCCTGAAGGGACTGAGCAACCTGGGCTCCCGACCAGTGGCGGAGCCCAGGGAAGGTCATCCTATTTCATCGTCCTTCCTGCCCTGTTTCCTTCCTTTCCCTCCCTCTCGTCTGCATTTTCTAGATAGCTGACATGTCACTTTTTGCAAAAGCATAAAGATTCCATATCTTGTTGCTTGTTAATGGCCTCGGACTGTCCACTTTTAAGGCTCTTCCTGTATATAAACATTGGGCCCCTGGGTGCTTGAATCCAACACTGCAAAACTGATTTCCCATCAACCTCGGAGGCCTAGGCATTTCCTTCCTCTGGCCCCAATTTAGATTTGTTGTGATCTTGGAAGCCCTTACATGTTTCACTTGGGTCTGTGTGGATCCTGCTAGCAAAATGTATAGCTCCCTTTGTCCCCCACCGTGGGTCAGGCTGTATTTCAGTGGAGGTTTAAGTATGGTGGGGCTGTTTGTGAACAGATTATAGAGATTGTGAATAGTGAAGATGCATCCTAGAATAAGCAGGGAATTGACCGAAATGATGTGTAATGAAAAAGGAAGCCTGTTTCAGTAACTGACAGGGGACTTGGTGTGTCTGTAATCTGATTTGGTAACTATCATTTCCCCTAAAGTAATTTGGGTGCTGCATTGGTTTGAGTATTATGATTTCCTGTTTAGAAGGCTGATACCTTCGGATGTGTCCCCAACAGTGTGTTTCTGGAATTGACTTCCACCCATTACATTAGCTGTTATTCCTTTGGTCTCTCTGTGGTTCACCAGACAGGAACCAGGGTGCTTGGGTGTGCACCCCAGATAACATGGACATGAGAGAAAGTATTTAAAAGGCCCTTGTGGTGGTGTGCATTGGGGAGGCGAGTTCAGTAAAGGCACAGGATGCTGGTGACGATTTGATGTGGGTGGATTTTCAATACCACCCATATTTTGGGGTGACAGGGTGGTCAGCCTCCTTTTGGTACCCCTTGCTCTGTGTGAATCTACCAGGAGAGTTCCACAAGCCCAGGCTGCATTTAAAGGATGAATGTCATTGGCATAGGGAAATCCCAGGAGAGATGAGTTTCTCAGTACCGGTCCAGAGTATGTACTGATGTCCAGCTACATAAGTCACACAGGGATTTAAGCAGCGCCTGCTTCTCTGGAGTCAGGCACAGTCTTTCTATTTAAATTGGACTTTTAGGGGTGTAGGAGAGGGGACATGGTGGTACATGCCTGTAACCAACCCTAGAGCTCAAAGGGCTGAGGCAGGAGAATTGTCATGAGTTCATGACCATCCTGGGTTACACAGCATTCCAGGCCAGCAATGGCTATATAGCAAGGCTCTGTCATGAACAAACAAATTCTCTAAAGAAAATACTAAGAAAAAAAGAAGCGTGAGGGAGGGGACAGGTCCTAGCTTGGGCCTTGCTGTGTAGCCCAGACTGACTCAGAACTTCTGATGATCCTTCTGCCTTGGCCTCCTAAATGCTGGGATTACAGGCAAGCACCAACACACTTGGGTCCTCTTCCCTTTTTCTAAATAGAATGTAGTGTCCTTTCAGCTGAGCACTGAAAAACAAATGGTAAAAGACAGAACTGAGAATCCAAGCCAGCCTCTTCCAGTGTCTTTCCCTTTCAGACATACTAAAGAAATAGAAGAACAAATCACTGAAGAGTTGACCATAAGGGAAGGAGGGGACAAGGTCCCCGGGGTGTAGATACACAGAGTTCATTTGACAAACCCGGCAGTTACTCAGGTATCACTGTCCCCTCCCACCTGAGAAAGAGGGGGTCATTTGTAGCAGGATAACAGACTCAGAGTTCAATTTCTCTCTCTCCTGTAAGAGCACGCAATGCAAAACCAGTTTAATAGAATAATTTCTGCATCTCAGGAACTCATTACCCTGGGCCAGAAGGCCAGGAACTTCCCCTGGCTCCTAAGGATGTGGTGGACAGGGGTCTGGCAACTCGTGAGGCTTCGGTGACTACCAACTGAAGCCAAGTTCTTACCCCTCAGGTCGTGCTTGTGAAGCCTAAAGCAGAGAAGCCAGTGAGGCTGTTGGAAGTCACAGTCTTGAGTGACTGTACCTGTGTACCCCTGAGGGAGACCCTAGGCTGCAGGGTGCTCTGTGTGAGCCCAGTGCGCGGAGTCTCCTGTCTGGGGCCACCAGAGCCGCAGACTGGATCTGCTGGGATTGGAAGGCAACTGTTGTGGAAGAGATGGGCCACCGTGTCTCTGGATCTGGTAGAGGCCAGGGTGTCCATGTGCAGGCAATCGCTGGGCGCACCTCCATTTATTATATATCTCAAGAGAACCGGAAACACCCGAAGCTTCCCAGCACATAGGAATGATTGATGTGTGATGAGGTGGAGATGCCAATTACCCTGATTTGATCAGATGCGTGGCATACATGTATCAAATTAGCATAATATGCCCCATAAATGTGTACAAATATTTGTATTAATTAAAAGTAAAGAGTTCTCACCCGTAAATGAGTGGAACCCTTGCTGTGCCTTCATCTTCCTCTCCAGAGGGCTGTGATAGCAGCCAGCGCTTCACTGTCATTGGAGAGGAAGGCCCAAGGGTGTGGGGTTGGATCAGTTTTGTTCCCAAACCTGTGTCCCTTGAACTTCTAGGACTCCAACAAACTACTTTTTTTTTTCTTTTTTTTTCTTTCTCTCTTTCTTTTTTTCTTAACTATCATTGTTTCAGCTGGCAATGGGAGGCACAGTGCTGACTTTGACACTTGCTTGGAAGAGTAGAAGAAATGAGCACACGGTATGCCCTGACAATCCCTAGCCAAAAGCAGGCATGCTCATTTTGGCTGTGGAGAAATAGCCCTTGCCCAAATAGTCTGAAGTTTGTCCAAGAGTTTGGCATGTGAATCTTTGCTAGAGGCAACTGTGAGATATAGCACAAACCTCAATTAAAAAACAAACAAACAAACAAACAAACAACAACAACAAAACCAAAACCAAAAAAATGTCGTTCATCTGACATTTCCCAAGGATCTTCTATGCCAGACACCAAGGATCCAGACTGAGCAGGGAAAAGCTTTGTTATTGCGGGTTTTTAATTCCATTGTCACCCTTGATAGGAAACATCGCAACACGGTACACACACACACACACACACACACACACACACACACACTACTTATAAAAAAAAATTCTAGAACCAAAGTTTCTTGAATACTGATCCTCCCGCGCCAAGTGCTCTGCCACTTCCTGCTCAACGTCATTAGAAAGCCCGAATGGCGACGGCGACTCTGAAGGTTTATCAGCCATCAGATGCAACTGTCAACTTGTCTGGGTTGAGAAATGCCTAAGACATTGGCAAACCGCAGCTGTGAGTGTGTCTGTCAGGGTGCTCCAGAGATGATTGGCATGGAGGCTAGCAAATGAGGGAAGGTCTGTTGTGACCATGGGTGGGAGCAGGCACTGGTCAATAGTGCAGGGCCTCAGTAGAAGAGCTTAGGAGGGAGTCAGCCCACCAGAGTGGCTCACTCTGCCCTCCCTGTTTTCTGGTTGTCGAGCTCCAGTTGACACCGAGGACTCCCAAACTCTCTAATGTGGAGCTATGTTGTTTTAACTTCGGTACAGAGGCTGCACCCTAATCTACTGCTATTCCAGGCAGTGATTGCGGCTCCGCAATTACCAGTCAGCTTCTCTGGCAGTGGCTTGGCCGCTCCGTCACAGCCTGGCAGGAATTCTGTTCCCACAGGCACCACCTCTGTCACTGCCACTAAGGGTAGCATTAACTAAATTTTTATCATTCTATTTATAAATAAAGCTCAAGACTCAAAGGCTGGGGTGAAAACCTGCTAGCTCAGAGAGGTTGAGTAGCAACTAGCTCACCTTCTGTCCTTGCTAGCGTCCACTCCAAAATCCAGTCCTTCCCTCTGCCAAAATAAAACAAACAAACAAACAAACAAACAAACAAACAAACAAAAAACTGTGCCATTCAAAATCCCTCCCTACTACTTCCGGTTCTCTCTCTATCTCTCCCGGATGCCTTCGGATGCTCTTTGATTACTTTCTATCAACTAGTGGCTAACTCAGTCTCTGACCCAAGGTCAACTTTATTTAATGAACGCAAATGCTAACTCAGGGTTCACAGTGTGATCGAATGTCTCCCAACAGAGCTGCTCTGCTTATGGGCTTCTCAGAGAAGAAAAGACACCTTGGCCATCATTAATGTTTCATTTGATCAAAGTGCCTTTGGTGACAGCTCAGGTGACAGGCCACTTTCATCATTTCTTGCATCTTGGAATATATGCTGTGAGTTTTAACTTTGAGTAACCTGGGAACCAGGAGAATCAAATTAAAGTCAATTAATTGGCTCCTTAAAGATTAGATTTGCTTAGAGTCACATCCTGTAGATAGGGTGTTTTCTCATTGTTTTTTGTAAAGTGTGGAATGACTGAACTGACTCCCTTTTCCTCCCAGGCCTGGGAATTGAACCTAGGATGTTACACATGCTAGACACATGATCTACCCTTCAGGTGGGTCTCCAGCCCTCTTTTTAATTTTTACTTTGATGTGAGACCTCACTAAGTCATCAGGCTGGACCTGAACTCACTTTGGTAGCTTAGAAGAAGGGCCTTGTGATCCTCCTGCCTCAACCCCACAAATATCTGGAATTGTTGGCCTGTACCACCAGGTTTAGCTGACTGAATTGATGCTAACTAACACAACAAGCAGTTTAAGCTGTGTGATCCCCAGGCACGTTACCTAACCTCTCTGTATCTCAGTTTCCTATTTTTATAAACCAAGAACTATATATTCAGAATGTTTTCATGTCTAAATTTTATAATGCTATTGGGTAACTAATGCCTGAGCAAAATATCAGAGGAAAAGGTTTCTTTATAAGGTTATTGTGGCTATAATTGTGCTCTTAATATTTGAATAGAAAGTTTTAGAGGGAAGGTCATGGTGGACTGGTCATGTGCCGAGGTTTGAAGGGACGGGGTTACCAAGTGGTGGACCTAGGCTTGGGCTTTACTGCTTGGTGACCACAAAATCTCACAGGCTGTATTCTCTCCTCGGTCAAGCTGCCTTGGCTACAGTTTGTTCTCTATGGTCATGTTTCTGTACTATCAGCTTCTCAAAGTGGTTTGGAGCACCGATCTCAATAGGTAATCTAGACAGGAGCTGTGCCCAGACAGCCCAGCTTGCTGATCCGGGTTAGTTGCTTTTCACATGGCTTAGCAGAATGCCTGACTAAGACAACCAAAGGAAGGGAGGATTTATTTGGCTCGTGGTTCAGAGGAACCGCCCGAACAGGCGAGGCATGGCAATAGGAGCAAGGGGCAGCCGGTCACATCCTTCTTGCAGTTGGGAAGCAATGGTGGGTGCTGGTGTTTATCTCCCCCTCCTCCTTTTGATGCAGTCCAGGACCCTCCACCAGGGTGGAATGGGTGCCACCCACATTTAGGGTAGGTCTTCCCACTTCGCCCGGTCTAGAAGCCTCACAGACACACCCGGAAGTGTGTCTTCTAGGTGACACCAGAGCCTATCAAGTTGACAGTGGATAGTGACCATCATAGGGCACAAACCTGTGTCCTTTAACTCCTGAAATTGTATGCTGTGGTTCTATAAACCCAGAAACCCTTCGAGAGGAGTGAGCATGCTCCCTGATGGAGCTCTCCGACCCTCCCTCTCCCCACAGTCTTTAGTATCCAAGGGACTGTTTGGGGCTGGCTTGCAGGCCCAGCCTGATGTTATGCTAGGCCTTTCCTACTTTGCTAATTAATGACTTCTGCTGTTTCTGTGGGGAGAGGGAGGCACGTGGCTCACAGAGCACAGAGATGAGTCTGGGCTTAAGGACAGAGAGCTGTCTGATATGAGCTTTCTTTTGGCAAAACCTGCGTTTCCATTCAAGCACAGTGTTGGTTCAGAAATAAGAACTCCTAGTGAATTAAATATAAGTAAGCACATTGCTCCATTGTCCCTGAATGTGGTCTGTTTTTAAAATAAGATTTGATGCCTGCTGTGGTGGCATACACTTTTATTTAATCCTGGCACTTGGGAGGCAGAGGCAGGTGGATCTCTGTGAATTCAAGTCCAGCCTGGTCTACAGAGTGAGTTTTAGGACAGCCAGGGTTCTCTGTAGAGAGACTCTGCCTCAGAAGCCAAATAAATAAAAATAAAATGAGATTTAAATATTCAGGATTGCAAATGAATGCATGAACTAACTAGCCCTTCCTGCTGCTTTTCTCCCCAACCTAAAATTCCACGGTTCTTACTCATGTTAATTGGTGATCTAATCTGAAACACCAAGAGATCAAATGATTTCTCTGCACTGTGAGTGTCTTCTACAAAGCCTGTCACAGAGCCGGGGCTGATCCCTGACCTCTTCTAATGAGCATCCCGTATGTCTCTAAAAATAGACCATTATCGAATGCTTTCTATCGGACTCCGATTGGACAACAGCGCGAGTCTCAACTCCTCTTCCTTCCTTCTCTGGTTTTAAATGGTCTCTGACATTCAGGATGTGGTAAAACCTACTGTGTTCAGAGTTCAGAGCCCTGAACACAATTTTCCAACATAAGATGAGCTAGAAATATCTCCTTTAGACAAAACATGGAAATCCTACGAACCGGCGTGAATTCCCTCTAAGTTTCCCACTTTCCCCTCCGGAAGCGCACCTTGCACCTGGGGTCTCTCTTGCACCAGCTCCTGGACTGGTGCTGAACCATCACCATGGCAACGTACTCCCACCCCCCACCCCCCAGGTCCACAGAACTGTGGTCAGCCAGGGTCTGGTTTGCCTTTGTTGCACGTAAGTGACCGAGAGGGCCCAGAGGCCCGTGACCCAGCTCATCCCGGCTTTGTTTTGCCCGGAGTCTTTTGTGGAAAGAGGAAACCCAGCATTTGAATGCTTGCTCCATGCTGTGCTGGCACGGCAGGCTGCAAAATAAACCACCACTCCTTTCTCTTGAAGCAGCTGGAATGGAGCACTTTTAATGGTCGGGGAGTCTAGCCAACACAGGCCTAGGATGAGACAGGATCATCATTTTTGAATCCTGGTTTTGGGAGACAGAGCTTCTTGTCCGCTTTCATATGTGTTGAGTTGCCGTTCCTGGCAGCCGGCTGCTGGGTTGGAAGTGTGCCCGCGGTACACATCCTGCGCTCAGGGCACGCTGCCTGCATGGCCTGGCAAAGCCAGCATCTTTCCAAGCCTCATGCACACAAGGCTGATCTGTCATCCAGTCTGCAAAAGTCACGAGAGGAGGTTTCATTTAATAACGTGAATTAAAATAGATTCCCGGCGCGAGTGTATTCATCAGCCCTTGGCTGCTAATGGCATGGTACCACAGGCAGAGTAAGTTCTAACAATAAGAGGTTTGTTTGCACTCCTGTTATGGAAGTTCAAGGCGGACAGCCTCCATATGGTGAAGACCTGCTTGTTGAAGGGTACTGACGGTGGTATGGGGCATTATGTCTGAAGAGATGGGAAGGAGAGAGAGAGAGAGAGAGAGAGAGAGAGAGAGAGAGAGAGAGAGAGAGAAGAGAGAAGAGAGAAGAGAGAGGAGAGACACAGAGAATATACAACTACTTTCTTGCCCTTTTCACTCTTCTCTTTGGTTTGGATTGGTTTTTTGAGACAGGGTTTCTCTGTGTAGCCTTGGCTGTCCTAGAACTTACTCTGTAGACCAGGCTATCCTCGAACTATGAGATCCACCTGCCTCTGGGATTAAAGGCGTGGGCCACCATCTTTCACTCTCCGTGTAAAGTTGCCAGGATTCAATCGTGGAGACATCTCCTCTACTCCCTTTACTCCTAACCGCGTCCCAGAGGCCCTCATCTCTAAATACTGCAGACTGTTACCATCTTCTCCTGGGGCTCAAACCCAGGGCCTCACCCACGCTAGGCAAGTGCTCCACGGCTGAGTTGCTCCCCAGCCCCCTTCCTCCTCATTCCTCACCACAGAGACAGAAGTATAACACATGGATCCCTGAAGGACACACACAGACGTTGCCTCAATCAGAGACAAGTTCATAACCAAGCTTGTCTTCGTTGAGGAAGATTTACCACGGGCTCCAAAGAGAGGAAGACTAACATTTGCTGAGACGTCACCATGTGGTAGCTCAGTAAATTCTCATAGCAAACCTATGAGGTAGCCACCGGACTTTCCCGGGCTCACAGATTTTGGGGAGTCGAGCCAGGCAGTGATGGTGGTGGTGACTGTTGACACCGACAGTAGCAAGTCTTCAGAGAAGGTACCAGATCTCCATGCCTCCCTCAGGGTTTAATAATGTCTATGGGGCATGACAATGACATTTATAACCTCCGTGTGATGGATGAACATTCAAAGGTGTAAAAATAGCTTGCCTAATGTCACAAAAGGACTCTTAGAAGGGGCTTGAGAGATAGCTCATTGATTAGGCGTATGCATCGCTCAGTCAGAGGACCCAAGTTCAATTCCAAGCATCTGTAACAGGCAGAACACAATCCCCTGTAACTGCAGTTGTAGGGGATCTGTGGCCTCCTGCTTCCGTTGGCTCCTGCACTCACATCCAGATACCCATACACTGACACAGACACTTCTGTGAATTGGGGTCTACCCATAGCCAGGCCCTCACAGTTACATTACAAAGACACCACTGTTTTGCATCCTGGACAGGTCGGTTTTGTGCATCACCTGGCAACTAGTCACTTCTTCCTGCTTTTTAAGTGAGGTGTAAAAGCTAGGTGACACGCAGAGCATGTCAATAGATCTTGGCAGTCACCAGAAGTTACTGGAAGTTACTAGAAGGGTCTTGAGAATCAGAATCTGCAGCATTAACAAGGTCCTCAGGCACATCACCGGCTTGCAAAGCTCTGATGCTGGCCTCCGGAGCTGTAGGCTTTCCCATGGGCAATTGTGAACCCAAGCAAGCGGCCCCTGTGTCTACTTATGATGACTTACACGGCTCGCTTTAGAAGAATGGAATCCCAGCACTTAGGAGACAGAGGCAGGCAGATGTCTGTGAGTTTGAGGCCAGCGTGGTCTACAAAGTGAGTTCTAGGACAGCCAGGGCTACATAGTGAGACTCTGTCTCAAAGAGGAGGAGGAGGAGAGACAGGAGGAAGGGGAAGAGGAAGAGAAGAGGGAAAAGAAGAAGAAACTGAATCTAGGGAAAGAACACAAGTGACAACCAGATACGGAGATGAATAATTTTAGTTTGTGGCAGCCTTGGCGTCCTCACTTCTCTGGTGCCTCACGCAGACGTCAACTGCCTGTCAATCAGTTCACTGACTGATACATTAGCAGAGGGAGCCAGGCAAGAACAGATAAGAATCCTCATGCCCAGCTTCCCTTTTAAGGATTCCCTGGAAAAACGACCCAACTCGGTGCACTTAAGTCTCCAAGTGGCCTTTGCAAGCCAGATAGGCTTGGCATTTCGGGTTCGTGTAATTGGCTAGCTTTGCTAAGAGGCTGCCAAAAGCACCATCGTCTAAACAATGATTTCAGCCTGAGGATGCAGTCCAGGTTTAAAAGCCACTTTAGATAGGTAAAGGCTCAGGAACAGAGAGGCTGTGCTTACAGTCTCCTTATTGTCGGATCCTCTAGTAGTTCACACATCTGGAAGGATAGCAGGGCTATTGATTTCCATGATGCCAGACTTACACTGTGGAACGGAGCAAAGAATTTCATTTGGCATTTAAAAGATACTCCTGGGCTGGAGAGATGACTCGGCAGTTAAGAGCACTGGCTGCTCTTCCAGAGGACCCGGGTTCAATTCGCAATACCTGCATGGCAGCTCACAACTGTCTGTCACTCCAGTTCCAGCTGACCCGACCCCTCCCACAGACATACATGCAGGTGAAACACCAATGCACATAAAATAACATAAAAATAGATAAAAACAGATGCGCCCTCCTGCTCCAGTTCTTCACGACCACAGAGAGGCACCAAGAGGTTTTAGATTCATCAGCTTTGGGCTATAGAAGGCACAGAATCTGACCACCGGGGTCCACGCCACCTTTCCAGCTCCGGATGGTGGAAATGCCCTATCGTTTCACAGGGTTGTTCTACGATGGGGAGAATGCACGGGAGGAAGCAGTGGCCCTGTGTGGCATCACACAGAAGGGGCCAGCAACCCCTGAACATGCGGTTGAGGACCTGAAGAACGAGCGTGAGGGGCTGCCTGCTGCGAGTCCCATTGCTGCTTCTTCCCTGCCTGCTGCCCTGGGCGGCTCTGTGCAGGTCAGCAAGTCAGGGTCAATGACAAGAAGAGAAGCAGGACCCTGAATTGTTTCTTGTTCATTGATCTCCCTCTGCTCTCCAGCTCCTGTCTGACATTCTGCTCTGGGAGAGCCGAGAGACAGGACAACCACCGGAAGAGCAGTTTCCCCTTTATTTTCCTTTTATTGAAAATATATTTTTTTCATACAATATGTTCTGATTATAGTTTCCCTTTCCCAACTCCTCTTAGGTCCTTCCCCTCTGACCTGAATCCTTTCTTCCTCTCTCTCATTAGAAAACAAACAGGTGCCAGGCGGTGGCGGTGCGCGCCTTTAATCCCAGCACTTGGGAGGCAGAGACAGGTTAATCTCTGTTGAGTTCGAGGCCAGCCTGGTCTACAGAGTGAGTTCCAGGACAGGCTCCAAAGCTACAGAGAAACCCTGTCTTGAAAAACAAAAACAAACAAACAAAAACAACTTTAAAAAAACCAAACAGGCATCTAAAAGAATAATAATAAAATAAAAACAAGTTGTAATAGAACAGAACAAACAGATGAAAGTCAAAGAAAAAGCACAAGAAACATATATAGACAAAGCGATATACACACATTCACACAGAAATCTCAAAAACACAAAACAGGAAACCATAATTATACACACACATACATACACACACGCACACACACACAAAAGACCTGTAAGATTAAAAAAAATAAAAAACCCTCCAAAAATGACACTGAGTTTGTGTTGACAATCGACTGCCGGGCATGGGACCTGCCTTTAAGAGTGATTTGTATGCTTAGTGAGACCCTGTTGGAGAAAACAGTTTTAGTTTTTGAGCAATTGCCATTTAGAGAGAGCTTCCGGGTTAGGAAGGGGGGGAGGGAGGGCTTGTGTTCGCTTCTCCTCCCTATGCTGGGAACCCATCTGGCTGAGACCCATGCTGGTCCCGTGCATGCGGGTCCCGTGCATGCTGCCATGGTCCCCGCGAGTCCATTTGTGCATCGATCCGATCCGGTTGATTTAAGAGGCTTTGTTTCCTTGGTGTCCTTCATCCCCACCGACTCTCACACTCTCCGTCTCCTCAAGCAGTGCCTGTCTAAACCAATACGCTCAAAGTTGTTTTTCTCCCAGCGATTTGATAACTCCTCCCATGATCTTTCCCATGATTAAGTAATGAATCCTCACCATAAACCCAGAGATGAAATTAAAACTGATTCTTTCACACATGCGCAGCATCTTTTACGTAAGGGTCGCTAACCCTGGCGTTTGTCCGCCATGACAACAGCACGCGTTTCTGAGACGACAAGGAAAGTGTTCGTTACTATTTCAAAAATCAGAGCAATGGGGGAAAAAATGCCTTCCAGGACACAGAGGAAAAGTCAGAGCTAGCTAACCACGGATGGGCTGGCAGGACTCTCACCAGAACACATCTGGACGGCCAGGAGTACCGAGCCTCTCGCTGCTCTCGCGATCATCAAACTCACAGTTCCGAGTGGGAGGGATTGGGTCTGCCAGGACAAGAGATGGCTGCTGGGGGAACGGACAGCCCTAGAACCTCATGCCGGGGTCTTGGCCTCTCTATCTTCCACAGCCATTTGTGATTTAGATGAAATGGAGCTGGGGGCCAAACGCTGTGTGGTAAAAAAGAACCTGCACCATGACTCTCTAAACAGAGGACTTACAAGAGAAGAGGCCGTGTGACAGGAGAGGCAGAGGGCCGGGCCTGGCTGCTGAGGCTATTGGGATCATAGTTCTGGTAAAACCAGGGCAAAGTACTGCTGGGGGCTGCAGACCCCTGGCCCCTTGACTTTCTTTGCCTGCTGGAGTGAATTGAGCAAAACAGCGTGTTTTCCTGTGCCTGCAGCTGCTCTGAGCACGAGACCCTGATGGCAGGGGTGTGGGTTCTGGTGAGGCCTGCAGCTGGTAGATCCCGAGAGCTGGGTCGTGGCTATCAGTTAAGGATCCCTATATAAGCTTCCCTGGAGCACAATAAAGTTGGCGTTCTTGTATCAAGGATGACCCGTGGCCCTGTCTCTGTCTGTCTGTAAGTGTGTGTTTTTAAGTCTCCAGCCTAGTTCCAGCTTGTGTACTGTCCCGTAGGGCAGGCGCTACAAAGAACTATCTGCTCCCCACAGCCAGAGACAGGCTTGGGTGACTTCTCTCTACTGTGCTGGGCAGCAGATGGCACTTTTGTTGACTGGGCAGCTCAGATGCCTTCTGAGCTGGAGCTGGGGCATCATGGCTGTTATTTCAGGGGCTTCCTGAAGGGGGACACATGGCCATACCGGGAGCCTCTCCAAAACAGCCAGCTCTGCAGGGCTGACCTGCATCCTGAGTGGTAGCCGCGACTGAGGTTCACAGACTTTCAGCCTAGCTCTGGCTTCTGCCTGACAAGCAGAGGGACACACAACTCCCCACAGGGCTCTCGGGGCAGGGGTGTCATAGGGCAAAGCTCCTGCTCACCCATGAGTTTGAGGACAGGACGGCAAGGAACTTTGCCCTTTGTCGGGGTGTAAGATAGGGTCACCAGCTTCCCACTGAAGTTCCAGAAAAGGGGGGCACACACAGACACCCCTGGCAGCACACTGCCTTCCCCTGGAAGTTGACTTCACATAGACATCACACTGGGGAAGGGCTGCCAGTCAAGGACTGTCTCATCTCGGGTCCCTTCCCTCCCCTGATCCCACAGTTGGGCACATGGCTCCAGAAAAGTTGTGGGGGGGCTCTTTGTGTGGGTGTTTGGATGTCATGGGGATTGCCTTTTCTTTACTTTTTTAAGGCAAGGTTTTTCTCTATAGCTCTGCCTGTCCTAGAACTCACTCTGTAGACCGGGCTGGCTTCGAACTCAGAGACCTGCCTGCCTCTCCGCCTCTAGAGACAGAACAGACTTCCCTAAAATAAATAAATAAGTTCAAGAAAAGCCTTGCTTGTTAGGTCCCAAAAGTCTGAGGCCACCCCCCCACCTCCCCCACCCCCCACCGCCTTCCACCCCTGCCAAGCAAACAGCAGGTGAGTTGAACACCTGTTGGAAGGGAAAAAAGAGTGAACTCTTCTGCCAACTGATGGCCGTTGCTGAGGCCCAACTGTGACCACAGCAGTCAAGACAAGTTGCCAGAGAGCCACTTGATGAGACCAGAAAGAATTCGCGAGACCTAAGAGATTCAGATCTGAGCTTAGCTGCTGTTAAAAAGGCCTGGTTCCCACAAAGCAGAAGGGCATTTCCTTTCTCCTAAAGTCCAAACCCATATGTGACCTAGCTCTTAGTACCAGAGACCTAGGGCCCCCTCCCAGGTAGTTCTTACTCCAGTCATGTTCTAGATGGAAAGAGTGGATGAGGGATCAAGGCAAGGACACGGTTTCCTGCTAAAGGACATCATGTGTGCATCAGTGGTCCATATTTCTTAGATGATGCTCCTTAGCCAGAGCCTAGACATGCGGCCACATCCACCTGGAAGAGGCAATGGGAAATGCACGGTCTTTATCGTGAGCAGCCACGGGAGCCACCATGTTATTCTAACGAAGGAGACTAGCTGGTTTTGGTGGGGCCAGTCTGTAGTAACTGCACTCAGGAGATAGAGGCAGGGGGACTGCGACAAGTCCACAGACATGCATGCATGCATGCAGGCAAACTACCCATTCGTACAAAATAATAAATTATTAAAAATGAAGCACAGGAAAACAGGTTCCAGATCAGTCTGGGCTGTGAAGCAAGAGCCTTTTCTATTTGGGGTAAACAAGTTAGGAAAGGAGACTAGATATTCACAGGCACCTTGCCATTCATACCACATGCTGACTTTGTATAATGGGGGGCAGATGTGGGTGTCTACCCTGGCTTCACTACAGACAGCTGGGTCTGGGGACATAAAAAGGAAGCATTTCCTCCAGAATAAGGTCAGGTCAGTGCACTAAACCTCAGCGGCCAGGATGACAGTGTAGCGCCAAAGTGTGTCGTCTTCAGATGCAAAGAGCAGGGTGCGCTCCAGTTAGTCTGACTGGGTAAGCGAGTCTTCGGCCTGCTTTCCAAGAAGAGACAGCTTGCCCTATCAAACATGTTGTAGCCGGATCTCTTCACAGCAACAGCAGCACGAAGGGCTGACGAGAGACGCCGGAAGCTGTGTGGTGTGTGACTAGACACACCTTCCCTTTTTTAGCGGATTGAACCCAGGCCCTTGTGCATCTAGTCAGACACCCTGGCACCAAGCTACACTCCTAGCCACCGACTACAGAAGGCAGAGTTTTGCTGGTTAGGCCTTCCTCATATTCTGTCTGCCTCAGACTCTGAAGCGCTATACCTCCCCCCTCCCCCACACACACACCTGCCAACACATTACTTTTTAAGTTGCTGGGCTTTTGCTTCCCATATTTCCTGGTGAGCCCACCATGGCTGGTCTTGGTAGTTTCTCACCAAATTTGGCTTCTCCTTCTTCCTGGCAGATGAGCGGCTATTTTCTCATTCCTCTTGCAGGTGAGTGACAGGCAGGAGGGCTGAGCACTTTCCAGCGGGCAGGCTAAGGACAGTGTGTTCATCCCCAGACCTAACCTGAAGGCTGACGGTGTCCTGTCAGTTTCCTTTCTTCCTGTACACTGCTGGCCATGCGGGCACAGAGGCTAGTTCACTGTGCCATGTCCCAGGAGATTGTGAAGCAACAGCCTAGAGGGCATCTGGGCCTCTGATTGACTTAGGGACACGGATGCCCTGACTGGCATGCTTATTTGTGACCTGTTATGGAAGACAAGAACTTGGTTTTCTTGGTGCGGGAGAATTATCTGTATTCTGTCAATCATGTATTTTATTAAAACGTTGATTGGCCAGGCAGGAAGTATAGGTGGGTCAACCAGACAGGAAGTAGAGGCGGGGCGATGAGAACAGGAATATTCTGGGAAGCAGGAAGCTCCCTCTGCCATTCCTGCCCAGATCACCAAAGAAGCAACATGTGAGCTGACAGCTGAAAAAGGTACCAAGCCATATGGCTAACATAGATGAGAATAATGGGTTAATATAAGCTATAAGAGTTAACAAGAAACCTGACCTAATGGGCCAATCAGTTTATAATCTTATGGAGTCCTGTGTGTGATTTTATTTGGGATTTGCCAGCTGTGGGGTACCGGACTGGACAGAAACCCCAACAAGCCGGCCCTCATGTTACATTTTCTCAATTGTGTGGTGACATATTTTCATTTTAACAGTCCAGTCTTATTAGAGTAGCAATAAACTTGGGATTTTTTACCCCTAAGTACGGGGGATCGAAGCCAGGGTAAGCACCCTAACACTAAGCCACACTCCCACCCCTTTATCCACTCTTTGGTTTTTTTTTTAATATTTATTTATTATGTATACAATATTCTGTCTGTGTGTATGTCTGCAGGCCAGAAGAGGGCACCAGACCTCATTATAGATGGTTGTGAGCCACCATGTGGTTGCTGGGAATTGAACTCAGGACCTTTAGAAGAGCAGGCAATGCTCTTAACCTCTGAGCCATCTCTCCAGCCCCCCCCACTCTTTGTTTTGAGACAGGATCTCACTAACTTGCCTAGGCTAGCCTTGGTCTCGATCTATAGCCCGTGTCACCATATAGCCCAGGCTGGTGGCCTACAATTCACCACCCATCTGCGTCCGTCCCCTCCGACTCTCTGCACCAGACTGGTGGCTGGGAGTCACCGGGCTCAGCAAAAATGACATTTTTGAAATCCACTTAAAAGGAGAAAAGCCTTATTTGGAGTCACAGCCTTTCACCTCATGGGTCTGTTGGCGTTGCCTTTTGGCCGATGGTAGAGGCAGCACATGGAGGGAGCATAGTGGAGCCTTCATCCTTGTGACACACAGGAGGGAAAGCGAGAGACAGAAACAGGCTGAAGTCTCGTTCTTATCCCTAAAGGCGCACCCTGATGGTCAGCTTCTCTCCCCGGTATCACCTCTTAAAGGCTCCATGGCCCCTTAACAGCCCACAGGCGATGGACCAAGCTTTCGCTCATGGGCCTTTGGGGACACCTTTCATATTTGAACTATAGCATGAGGAAAATGCCCATGGCAGTAAAGAAAAGAAGGAAGGCTATAGTGTGGCCCACAGCCCCTCCGTCTCAGCTCTGACCCCACACCCTGCCACTCCACCTCTCCCTCCCTAGCCACTCTGGACTCCCGAATGTTCTCCCACCTGTCCCACGTTCTCGCCCTCCGCGCTGTGTATTTGTCTCTTTGGCTGCGGTAACTGTTCCTGGACACCGTGGACACACCTCCCCTTCCTTCAGAGTCTACTCTCCCCAAATCAGCCAAACCATCTCCAGCGGTGCCACATCCAAGGAATGGGCCCTGTGCCCCATCCACAGCCCAGTCACGCTTCAGCTCCCCCTATAAGGCCTCTTTTCATCTGGAGAAGTCACTGTGGCTTGTCACATAACTTTGCCACCTATCTCCCCTTGAGGAGCGCGGCCCTGTGACGAGGACAGAGAATGTGTATGATTTGTTCCTTGCTGTGTACGCGACACATAGCAGGCCACCCGTGAATATTTGCGAGATAAGTGAGTCACGTGAGTGATTATAGTCAACAATATCATGCAATGTTGGTTTTAAATAGTCTTAGGTAAAGTCGGACGTGTTGATGCAGTGAGCACTTATCAACTTGGAAAGTCGAAGCAGAAAGACTTCCAGTTCAGGGCTAGCCTGGGCCACATAATGAGACTATCGGCCTTAGGTGCTAGGCAGAAAGGAAGTCGGGGGCGGGGGGATCAGGACGAGGTGGTGACCAAAATGTCAAGTGTGTCTATTCTCGCATGAACCAGATGATCGGCAATTCTGACTTTTTTCACTGTACTTTCGAAAAACTTCGCAGTTAGCATATGTTAAAATGAGAAAGACACTGACACCTCTCTACCATTTACAGAAACTCACTTCCTGCTTTTGCTGGCGAAGTGTTCTGAGCTGTAGACCACATCTATTATTATAATTATTCTAAAAGTGTTCACTGCTTTTATTGTACACACGGGGGACTCTTCCACAAGGCAAACTTTTATCATCTACAGCCTCCTGGTATTTCCTTCCTCTGCCTCGCTGGCTTCAGCGGCCTGAGTGCCTCAAGGTCGTTGGAGTTTCCTCTGGATGTTGTTCGGTTTCCAAAAGCAGCCTTTGCTCTGTATTTAGCTTTCTAAGCCTCGGGTTTGCCAAGGCTTGCTCTTCTCTCAAGCCCAGCCTCTTCCTGTAGGTCCTTCCTAGGACCCTCAGTACTGGGAACCTAGGGGAAGGGGGACAACGGATCGCTCTGCACAGTCCCTCAGGCCTCCAAAGCAGAAGGAAAGAGCTGCCTGGGAAAGAGAACACAGGAACCTGATGCAGAATGGCCAGTCTTAGCCCTGTCCGGGGAGTTCATGGCAGAGGCTGCACGGCTTACCCTGGGCGGGAGGCACACATCACAGAAGCCACGTATACCCGCAGAAAAGCCACGTATACCCGCAGGTGCCAGAGCTGAAGAATCTTATCCTTAGAGATGAGAGAGAGGCCTCGGTCTAACACCCAGGTTCCCTTATTCATCTCCACTAGACAAATTATTACCCATAGTTCCACTTGCCACTGCACCTTCTTTATGTTTCAGCAGTGACCTAAGCACACAGTAGTTCATCTGTCATAGCCAGAAGCAGATCTATGCTGAGCAGAGAGCGTCCAGGTCTGGGTGGAAGGAAGGAAATCATCAAACACACCAGAATAACGCTCCTCCCCCGGGGTGCTGAGCACGTTCAAGGTGAACTAAAGACGTCCAGTTATTATTTATAGAGCCAGTGGGGAGGGCTTGTGGGCTGCTGGGGAGCCTGTGGCGCTCAGGAACAGCACTGGCTTTGTCTAAGCAGAAGACTACCGACTGACACTGGAGAGTGTGCCCCGCCCATCCCCCAGAAGTGGCAGTGCCCACCCAATAGGGCTCCTCAGACTGTTCAGCCAAACGCGTAGTCATCGTTGGCACCCATAAACATGGCTGCCCGAGAAAGAACTTAAAAATGCATCCAGGTCAGTCTCCTTGATCATCTTCAAATCTTTGTACTTGCAAATGGGGCTCCTCTTCTGCAGCGTGAATTGTCTAGGCTTGACCTCTGAGGACCTCTCTATACATTGTATACGTATTAGCCATCTCTGCCATTCTGAGAGAACAGTGTTCTCCGAGATAGGCAGTGTGTCTAGGCTCGACCTCTGAGGACCTCTCTATACATTGTATATGTATTAACCATCTCTGCCATTCTGAGAGAACAGTGCTCTCCGAGATAGGCAGTGTGTCTAGGCTCCTACTTGCAGGCCGAGTACCTGGCACGCCGTGTATGCTCTGCTGATTTTGAAGGCGTGTCTTCGAAATGTCCATTTTCAGCATTCCACACAATGGGGATTCCCGGACACTGGTTTCCTTTCGGGCAGCAGTTCTCAACCCGTGGGTCGCGACCACTGGAAAACACATCTTTCTGATGGTCTCGGGAACCCCTGACCATACATTTGTTTCTGTTGCTACTTCATAGCTGTAATTTTGCTGTTGGGCAGTGTCTCAGTTCCTAAGACTGTTGGAAATACATGTTTTCTGAGCGTCGTGACCCTCAGGTTGAGAACCGTCGGTTTGGGGTCACATTCATGAGTTTACCTCTTGGGAATCGCCATGCGTCTAGCACCTCACAGCCCTTCTAGCTCTATCGGCATGCATCATTATGCTCATTGATCGCGACCAAGAATGCACAAGCAGGAGGGGATATATATTCTTAAATCTTATAAAAACCAGATAACCTTTGTGATGAACATGAAAGCCCTATTCTTATAATTAAGCATCATTTATACACATTTATTATGTATTGATTGTTCATCCACTGTGCTCCTAGACAAGAGCCCTGGAGACTCAGCAATGAAGGGTTGGAACCATGACTCAGTAGTAAAGAGTGCTTGCTGATCTTGCAGAGGGCCTGGGTTCGGTTCCCAGGACCCACGCGATGGCTCACAACTGTCTATAACCCCAGTTCCAAGGGGTCTGGCAGCCTCTTTGGCCTCTGTGGTCACTGAATGCGTGTGGTGAACTTACACGTATGCAAGCAAGCAAACACTTGTACACATGAAATAATTTTTAAAAGCAAGTCTTTTTAAAAGACACAGCCATACGGAGCCACAGTTCCTACCCATCTCAGAGGCAAAGCCAAAAGCATTGTAATAAAGGTGTCCCTAAAGTTTATAAAGCCATGAGTAAGAGCTAAGGATGCGGAGAGTGAATCCATCAATAATCAGTAATAATAATATATAGTGTTCACCACCGCATAGGCGTTCACATGTTTTAACTCAGTTAATCCTGACTGCCCTGAGATGGAGGGGCTCATATCTTTCCATCTCACAGATGAGAAAATTGAGGCATGTGAGAGATGGAATAAATTGCCTAAAACTGAACTTGTAAGTGGGAGAGACCACCTACTAAGTCTTAGGTATGTGGACTAAAAACGGCAGCGACCGCAGTGTCAAAGGATATGGCGTCTGCTATTGCCAAAACCTACTTTCTTTGATCCCCGCCTAAAGAGAAGTCAGGTATTTCTTAAACAAGTCCTTGAACTTGGCAACAGATGGAGACTTTGCTTTCCAGGGGGGAGACCCAGTTTGTGACCCAGCCCTCACTTACCCGAAACAGAGAGTGATGGCTAAACACCAGTTCTTAGCTATGTGACCTCCAAACCTCTGCTTCCCCATCTATAAAAAGAGAGTAATAGCATTTCTGTCCCGGGGGCCTCTCCTGCCAGCTACTTCTGGCTTCCTCCACACCCATCACACAAGATGGAGCTTCTGAATAGCGCAGATGCTGAAAGGGGGCCAACCTGGAAGTCTGTGGCGTGCTCTGAGTGACTTGCGGCCATTGTTCTGGGTTGGGGAGGGCCTCTGACAGGGAGCGCAGGGCGCTCTGACCTTCAGCAGACATCTGCCTCAGAGAGTTCCTCTGCTCTGCCGTTCGGAGACAGGCTTTTCCTTCAAGGGCAGAGAAATACTTCGGGGAGACAACATGGTTGACTGGAGGCTGGACTAGGTAGGACCGGAAGTAGGCCTGATCCGGGAGCGCGTCCCTGGGGTGCAGCCAAGAGAGACTTCGGGGCCAACATTACGCTCTCTGTTTACTCAGGGGTTTCCTCCCTGGAGCTGCCAAGGAAGCAGCTTTGTGAGTGAAGGGAAAACATGTGGGGTAGGCCTCTATATACCGTGTGGCTACCGACACACCAGCTCCTGCCTCCAGCCAAGGAGGAGAGGAATGTGATCCAGCCCCTGCCGCGCCTGGCTCAGCAGCGTAAAATGGGCCTTTTGAGGGAACTGGCCTCATGACCGCTACTTCCTAGGTGACCTGGCACCTTTGTGATGGGGGGCGTTCCTTTGTGTAGGCCCTGTGTTGTCTTTGACTACAGTGACATGGTTGGCTGGCTAGCATTATCATGCCCTTGAAAAAATTGGAAAAGATGCCTTTCTTTGAAAAACACAACCCTCCATAGAGCAATTGAGCAAGCAATTAATTATGCAATGAATTAAACCCCTAAGTCTCTGTGACTGAGTGGTGGTATGTAGTATGTACCTGCACAGTAGTATGTAGCTGGTCCGTGTATATACTTAAGTATTGTCTGTGATAGTCCCGGTGGGTGGTATGTAAAACTAGAAAGACTTGTTTCTGGGAAGAAAATGGTCACTCTGGACTGTATTTGAAGTTTGACCTTTGTTACCATGTTCATACGATGTAGTTTTTCTCTTTAAATAAAAATTTGTTATATTTGTGTGTGTATGTATGTATGTACGTATGTATGTTGTATGTGGACATGGCATATGTGTGTGTGTGTGTCTGTATGACAACTTGGGTAAATCAGTTTCCTCTTTCCACCTTGTGGGTTCTGGGGTCAAACTCAAGTCTTCAGGCTTGGTGACAAGCGCTTCTACTGCCTGAACCTCCTCTCCAGCTACTGTTTGAATTCAGTTTTGTTTTGTGTTTCTGAGACAGGGTTTCTCTATGTAGTCCTGGCTGCCCTGGAACTCAGTCTGTTCCAGACTGGCCTTGAACTCACAGAGATCTGCTTGCCTCTGCCTCCCGAGTGCATGAGCCACCAACACCTGGCTTAATTCAGTTTTATTTTAAAAGATTTATTTATTTATTATGTATACAACATTCTCCCTCCATGTATGCCCACACACCAGAGGAGGGCACCAGATTTCATCACAGATGGTTGTAAGCCACCATGTGTTTGCTGGGAATTGAACTCAGGACCTCTGGAAGAGCACCCAGTGCTCTTAATCACTGAGCCATCTCTCCAGCTCCTTAATTCAGTTTTTAAATAACTAAAAAACCAAACATAGCCTTGAGATCTGATCTCAGCCATCCTTAAGAAACTGCTTCACCGTGGAGAAACTTCATTGCATCATTGTGTGCGTCATTCAAAGGTCCCTTTGCGTTCCCTGTCTGTCTCTGGCCACTCTGTTCTCATACACAGTGCCTTCAAGCAGTGTTGCTGTGTCCTCTCCGCCTTCTGCACACGGTCTCTGCTCTGTGACAAACCCTCATTCTGGGAACTTCCCGTCATCCTCCGGGGTCTTCCTTTATTGGTGCACCCATGGTTCTTTGATTCTGTCTCTTTCTTGCTACTCACCGCATTTGACAGTCTTTTTTCCTGTGGCTCACATTTACAACCCTAAACAAATCCCGTGAGTCACACTCTGAGGGGCCAGCCTCTATGGTCACTGCTTGTCGCTCACTGGGAACAGAAGCCTCCTCTCGGTCCCATGAGTGAACAGAGGCAGGCTCAGATTCCAGCTTTTCACTGACTCTCTTTTTCCTTACAGCCGCAAATCCCTGTCTATTCTTTGCCTCTCTGCCTAGGAACAATTAACCAGGTTACAACGCATCTCCAGTTTCCAGCCCAGCCCAGATCGCGTTTCCTCGCTGCCAGCAGCCCAGAGGGGCTGTCTCTCATTTCCCCCTAAGGTGCGTCTGAGATTAGCAGTGGGTCTAATGACCCTTTCCTTAGCTCTTTGTCTGCCCCATCACACACAGTTGGAAGAGTTTATCCAGCTCAACACTGAGAAGTCAGAGGCAACAGGAGGCAACCTCCTGCGAGAACATCGTCACCTGCTAGGTCCTGCGCCAACCGCTACATCTTCAATACAACTCCTGCAATTAAGGGCCAGGGAAGAAGGATTGGGAAGACTGGAAGAGCCAGAGAACCCAGGAAGCCTGCTGTAAACTGTGTCTCCTAGGAACGGGTGCCTAAAGAAGACCTGAACAACCGTGATATCAACAGACTTGCTAGCAAGGAAGGGGAAGACTCTCACAGGGCACAACCCTAGACAAAGAACTTTGGGAATCTAATGACTACCAAGGAAGGGAAAATTTTAGCTTCTCCCAGGGATGAGCCCCTAATTGTTTATCCAATACCAATGGTCAGCCTTAAAATCATATACACACACACACAAAAAAAAAACCAAAAATAAACCTAGCAGGTTTTCTTTATACAGCTGAACAACCATCTACCAACTATCTACCTGTCTTAGCCAATGTTCTATTGCCGTGAAGAGACACCATGACCACAACAGCTCTTATAAAAAAAAAAAAGCATTTAATGGGGGCTTGCTTACAGTTTCAGAGGTTTACTCCATTAGCAGCATGGCGGGAAGCATGGCAGTGCACAAGCAGAGTTGGCGCTGGAGAAGGGGCTGAGAGTTCTACATCCAGATCCACAGGTGGCAAGAAGGGAGTCTCTGGACCTGGCTTGGGCTTCTGAAACCTCAATGCCCTCTCCCAGTGACACATTTCTGCCAAAAAGGTCACACCTACTCCAAAAAGGCCACACCTCCTAATTCCTCTTAAGTAGTGCCACTCCCTGGGGACCACACATTTAAATACAGGAGTCTATGGGGGTCATTCCTATTCAAATCACCACATTATCTACCCGTCTATCTATCATCTATCTATCATCTGTCTATCTATCTATCTATCTATCTATCTATCTATCTATCTATCTATCTATCTATCATCTGTATACCTATTTATCTATCTATCCATCTACCATCTGTCTATCTGTCTATCTATCATCTATATGTCTATCTATCTATCATCTGTATACCTATTTATCTATCCATCTACCATCTGTCTATCTGTCTATCTATCATCTATATGTCTATCTATCTATCTATCATCTGTCTGTCTATCTATCTATCATCTGTCTGTCTGTCTGTCTGTCTATCTACTGTAATGATAACCTTTGGAAAGAGGCCATCAATTTGAGAGGAAGAGGGTGAAGGGTATGACAGGATTAGAGGAGGGAGAGAAAAAGTGGCAAATGATGTAATTACATTTTATTAAAAACTTTTTAAGAGCGCTAAATGGATCTTTGACGTCCTTTCCAGCCGTGTGGGTGACAGAGGGTGGAAAGGGCATTCTGTAGAGCGAGGATGGAGGGAAAGTGTTAAACTTTTGGCCTTTTCTTCCTGAGGGTACTAAGGCATTAGAGCATTTCTTCCCCATGAAATTGCGTCTACAAAGGGGATTTGTAGATGTAACCTTCTCTATTGTCATTTCATTTTATCATAAGAATGTGGAAACCATGAATTCTATCCTTGAGAAAGCGGAAATATTTGCTTCAGGGTTTAGTGTGTTTTGTTTTCAGAGATGCTTCAAATAATATCTTTGATGATATCATCAAAATATCATCACCATCTTTGAGATGGTTCAATAACAACAGTCTCAATAAGGACAATGAAATTCATCTATTAAAGCAAAAGAACCCCATAGCATCCCAAGGGTGCTTAGGGCTGTGATGGACAGCCCACTCAAGGCCATCAATAAGGAGCATTACCTATCGTATCTTCTTGTGGAACACAACGTATCCAGAAGCTAAAGACCAAAGACTTGTCATAAGAGAGCCACTCATATCTCTCCTCTCTTGTAGAGCTCCTTTCCATTCAGAAGATTCCTGAACAGTAAAAGTCATGCGGAGCATGGGCTGTTTAGGAAGTTTCTTTTCTGTGTGTGGCTTGGCATCTGGGGGTCCGCTGGTCTGGAAGCAGTTAATTTGTGCATTGCTCTTGTTACAGCCTTGGCGCTACTCTAGGGATGTGTGAACAATGGAATTTGCCTGAGCTATGAGTTTCCTGCAGATAAATGTCCTTTTGCTTCCAGAAGGCTTAAGAATTGCACAACTTTACAGGAGGAAAAGGTAGGACATTCAGTCATTAGGCACCTTTAATGCACCAATGACTGAACTGAGAATAAACAGACGAACCAAAAAGAGCCATTGGGGTTGTGGCAATGGCCCAGTCAGAAAAATGCTTGCCACAAAGCATGGAGACCTGTGTTTGAATCCATAGAACCAGCATAACAGGGCACAGCATGTGCCCTGTAATCCCAGCACTGGGGAGAAGATCGAGGGTCCCTCATTGACTAGCTAGTCTAGTTTGTTTATGAGCACCAGGTGAAAAGCAATTGAAAAAGACACTCAGTGTCAGTCTGTGGCTTCCACAATCATGTGCGCATGTAAGAACAAGCACTACACAATACATACACATGCACACAAACACATGAATGCATATACATACAACAGAGAGAGCTTTTACTCTCACACACAGAGCTTTACTTTATTTTAACTTTATTATGAACATTCATTATAACGTTCATAATCAGGTCTCAACTGGTGTGGTTGTACATTGTTACACGCAGGTAAGTCAGCTGCAGTTTGGTTTATTGTGCCTAACGGTGTGTGCACAACTACCAAAGTCCAGGCAGGAAGACACTCAGGTTTTATCTGAATGATAGTAAAAAAAGGTCAGGCACATTTCACCCAAGAGGTGCCTTTAAACCACGCAGCAGAAGCAGAATAAGGTGGAGGAGTTAAGAATGGCAGATGAGAGATTGGGCTGTGGCGGTGCATGCCTTTAATCCCAGCACTCAAGAGGCAAAGGCAGGTGGATCTCTGTGAGTTCGAGGCCAGCCTGGTCTACAAGAGCTAGTTCCAGGACAGACTTCAAAGCTACAGAGAAAACCTGTCTGGGAGGGAAAAAAAAATTAAAAAAAAAGAAAAGAAAAAAGAATGGCAGTTGGAGCTTGAAAGTTGGTGGCTTTGCCTGGGGAAATGTGGGCCAGTGGAGGTTGAAGCAGGGACGGGGAGGAGGCTGAGAGATCCCTACAGCAGAAATGGGAAGAGCCAGGAAAGACTACCGTGGGGGTGTGGCCTTCCCAGGAAGGTTCAGCTGGAGGGTGAACCTTCAGTCCAAAGAATTCCAGTCTAAAAGAATTCCAGTAACTGAGAAACCTGCCTTCGACTGTGCATGCATGTGTGTGTGTGCGCATGTGCGTGTCTGTGAGTGTGTGTGTGTGTGTGTGTGTGTGTGTGTGTGTGTGTGTCAGGGCTTCTGAATGACTCAGAGCCTGTGAGCTGCAAACTTGCATGGTCTGCATGAACTTCCTTCAATTCCAGACGTGGCCAGTCAGTCCCTTGGCCACTGGGCAGAGAATCCTTGTGTTGTTTAATCAGGGAGCTCAAGGGTGTGTGTACATCGAGTATTCAAAGACAAATCCTCACTTGCCTGCTCCTGTTCCAGTCCTCCGTTGGCCCACACCTCGGGGCTAGGAACAGTCTTGGTGACTAAGTTGAGACAGCTCATCTGGTCTCAACGTCCGGCTCCCCAAGGCAATAGCTGGTTGGCCAGTGGTTTCAGAGCTCAGCCCACGTCTGGCGCCTGTGCCTTCAGGGCTGGCCAGGAGGCGGGATTCTGACCCTGCTGCAATGCTGGCCTTCAGCAAGGCTGCGGAGCGGTGGGAACTGCGGCGTCAAACGAAGTTTCCACTGGCTGCTTGCCACTGTTCCGAGTGCACAGCGACACCCACCCTCCAGCAGGATGCCCTGCCCTGCGGAGCGGTTGGAAGTGATAAATACGTTTGTTTTTGCATTCGAACCTTTCCTGGCATAGGAGAAAAAGCATCTGCAGACGCCTGGCTTTGCCATGAGGCCAGCGCCAGCTTTCACCCTAGTCTGGGGCCCTGGGTAATGATTACACTGGTTTGCTGGCTCCCAGGCCTCCAAGGGCAGGAGGGTGCTGAGATGAAGGGCTCCCCAGCTGCTTATCAACATCAAAGGCTCCATAATCACACCACCCCAGGTAATCAAAGCTCAGTTTCACCCTTGGGCCTCGTTTTGGCATTGTGCCCTGTGTATGCCATCCCGGAGTGGGAGGAGGTCAGGTACTCCTAAAGCCCTTAGGAAGCTGAACACTTACCAGGTGGGAGGTGCTTGTTTCCTCTCCCCTGCCTAGCAAAGAGGGGAAAGAGAGGCATTGGACGCCACAGAGGGTTTCTGTGAACTCCAGCCCCCCAGGTGTAGCCCTATTAGGGCAGCCTTTGGCACGAGCAGGGGATACCATGGCCAGGGAACCACGGGCTGCTTTGTAGGGCAGTTGGCCCCAAAGCTGCCAATGTCATCGCAAAACCTAACTGCGGGCGAACATTTGCCAGCCGCCTCTGTGTGTCAAGCGTGGAGCTTCCCATGTGAGCAGGAGACTTGCTTTAAATTAGGCTGCTCTGTGTGATAATAACCAAGGAGTTTGTCTGTTTGCGACATGCAAATTTCTGAGGGTCAAAAACCTAAGGATGAAAAGTCACCTCCCTCTTCATCTTCACGGGGGAAAATACATCATCCTCTGATGAACACGGGAGAAAAAGCCCCACCTTCTCTGCTCTGTTCAAGCGGAAATTAAAGAGAATTGAGATGCTGAGGTTTTGTTGAGCCAAACAGCATAAATGCCGCAGTTCAGTGTCCAGTTTGCAGGACTGGCGAGACGGCTCATCGAGTAAAGGCCCTCGCCCAGCTATCCTCACAACTGAGACAATTGCACTGCCCCCAGAGCCTGTGTGTGGTAGTTTGAATATAATTGGCCTCCATAATCTCATAGGGAGTGGCACTATTAGGAAGTGTGGCCTTGTTGAAGTGGGTGTGGCCTTGTTGGAGGAAGTGTGTCGCTGTGGGGTTGGGCTTTGCAGTCTCTTTTGCTCAAGGCTTGCTCAGTGTGACGCAGACCATTTCCTGTTTGCTGCAAGATGTAGAACTCTCAGCTTCTTCACCAGCCCCATGTCTGCCTGCACGCTACCATGTCCCACCATGATGATAATGGACTGGACCTCTGAACTGTGAGCAAGCCGCTCCAGTGAAATGTTTTCCTTTTTAAGAGTTGCCGTGGTCGTGGTGTCTCTTCACAGCAGTAGAAACCTTAACTAAGACATGGTACAAAGATGGAAGAGAGAAACTCAACTCACAAACTCATTCCCTGAGCTCCACCTGTGTGCTGTGGTACATATTCCCACACTCACACAATAATAAGAAAGTTTAAAATGTTGTATTTGGGGGTGGGTGGGTGGAGGGAAAGTTCTGCCTCCTCTAAGCTTAGTTTTCTTCATTTGTAAGAAAGAAAACCCAAACATAACTGAGTTCAAAAGGCAAATGGGAGAACAGAGGTCTGATATTGTCAATTCAGCTGGACTGAGAAGCACCCAGGAGATTTGTAAAGCACACTTCCGGGAGTGTTGATGACAGTGCTTCTGGGGGAGATTAACAGAGAGAGACCTGCTCTGACTGTGGATGGAACCATTCAGTAGTCTAGGGTCCCAGTAAATGAAGAGAAGCCAGTTAGTGAAGGCATTCTCTCTCTCTGCCTCCTGGCCATCCCAAGAGAGCTGCTACACTCACTCTGTCACACCCTCCTCATTGTAATGCATTGAAACCTCCATGTTGACTGAGGTCTGTCTCACCAGGTTCCGCAGTCATTTAGTCCCAAATAAATCACACAGAAGTCTACATTAATTATAAACTGACTGGCCTATTATCTCAGGCTTTTTATTAACTCTTATAACTTATATTAGTCCATAATTCTTGTCTGTGTTAGCCACGTAGCTTGGTACCTTTTTCGGTGAGGCAGTCACATCTTGCTATCTTGTTTCCTCTATCGCTGGGTCACGGCTGCAGACTCAAACCTCTCTCTTTCCAGAATTCTTGTTGCCCCACCTTTACTTCCTGCCTCGTCACCCCACCTATATTTCCTGCCTGGCTACTGGCCAATCAGCATTTTTTTTAAAAATAATACAAGTGACAAGAAAAAAGACCATTGTCCCACAGCACCTCCAACACTATGATCCCACATAAAAATGTCCTCCCTTAAGTTGTTTTTCACAGGGTTTTGTCCCAAAAGCCTCACACATTCAGGTGAATATGTTGAACAAATAGTCAGTAATGTAAGATGCTCTGGGGCAAGTGTGTGAAAGAGACTACAGACCAGGTGTGCAAATCATGTAAATAGAGGCGTGTGCAAAGTGCTACTCAACTCGGGAGTGTCTAACTTCTTGAGGGAATCAGGGAAGGCTTCACAGAAGAGGCATTCCTTAGTCGGGCTTTGAAGAATGGTTAGGAGTTCTCCATGTAGAAAAAAGATAGACAGACATCTGTACAGTGCCCATAGCTTGTACAAAGACTTACGATCACAGTTCACTCTAGTAACCATATGAGTGGTTTACATACAACATTTTCCAAAAGGGTACAAGCCATGGCTCAGACAGAGTCATGAAGTAAGGGTCTATCAAAGACAGTATTCAAACTGTTGACTGGTAATCTGAATGAGAACGGCCCCTGAAGGTTCATATGTTTGAATACTTGGTCCCCAGTCAGTGAAATTGTTTGGAAGGATTAGGAGTGTAATAATCTGTTCTGTCTCTTTAAGAGACAAGCCACGCCCACTTCCCCCAGGCAGGCAGATCTTCCTTCCTGCTTGTAGCCTGAGTCTCTTCCTTTTCCATCTCCCTCTCAAAGAGGCAGCTTCTGTCCCTCCCCTCTGTGTGTGTGTGTGTGTGTGTGTGTGCCTCTCTACTCTTCTCCCTTTCTCCTTTACCCCTCCATAACTCACTATATAAATATCACTGCATGGCATGCCTATCCATGTCTCTGTCTCTTGCCCGCCGCCATGTGTGTCCCTGCCCAGGATCAGTCACCTTTGGAGACCTGCGGCATGGTCTCGTGCACCATCCCTGCCTGGGACTGGCTGCTCTGGGGCCCTGCTGCCTGCCCCTGCTCTAAGACCTGCAGCATTTCTGCTGCAGCAGCCACCAGGGATCCACAGCATTTTTAATTAAACCATTACAGTGTGGCTTTGTTGGAGGTGCATCACCGGGGGTGGGCTTGGAGATTTCAAAAGACTCATGTCATTTCCAGTGTGCCTCTTAGCCCCCTGCTTGTGGTTTTCTGGTGTGAGTTCTCAGTTGTTTCTTCCACTATGTCCTTGTTCAGCTGTCATGGACTCTAACTGACCCTCTGAACATCTAAGCCCCATTAAACTCTTTCTAAGTTGCTTTGGTGATAGAGTTTAATCACAGCAGTAGAAGAGAAGCTAACACATGGATCAGTGATTAAATAAGTTAAGGAGTTATGACTCTAAGAACATCAATTTATAGGTAGGTGATCAGAATGCTTAAAGAAGGCTGCAGCTCAGTGCCAAAGGGGACACTGGATTTGATTCCTCCTACGCTACACACATTAAAAACAAAACAAAACGCTGGAAACAATATACCATTAGGTAGAAAAGTGGCTGGTATCCTCCGGGCAACAGTTTACTATACTTCCACACATCCAAATCACTTGTGTCCTGTTCACTCATCTGCATGTCCCTCATCCTTTCAGACCCTGGCTGTCCTTCAGCTGCACACACACCCCCATCCTACCTGTCTTCAGTTTTGGGGTTTTCATTGCTGTGAAGAGACACCATGACCATGGCTACCCTCATAAAGAAAACATTTCATTGGGGTGGCTCATTTAAAGTTTCAGAGGTTCAGTTCATTACCATCACTGTGGGGAGTGCAGCAGCACACAGGCAGATGTGGTGGTGGTAGCTGAGAATCGTACATCTCGCAGGCAACAGGAAGTTGACTGACAGTCACACTGAGGGAAGCTTGAGCAAAAGAGACCTCAAAGTTCGCCCCCACAGTGACACACTTCCTCCAACAAAGCCATACCTCCTAATAGTGCCACTCCCTTCGGGGGGCCATTTTCTTTCAAACCATTACACTACTCCCTGCAGGAACACCATCAGCTCAGTCTTCTCCCTTCTCTGCCTGGTGTTGGCGTAGGGTTAATGTCTCCAGAATCCGCTTGCCCTCTTGTCCTATCTTACTGGTGGACTTGACATCTGGAGAATGGCATGAGAAAGAGGCTGGGGCAACTGTTTTCCAGCCACACCCTGCTGCGTCCCATTGCCAGCTGCCATTGCTGGACTCCACAGCAAGCCCTCTGCTGCCTGCCTCATCAGAGGGAGATGTATACCAGGGCTTCAGCCGTGCCCCACCAAAATCCCTATGCCAAAGTTCTAACTGAACGTGCTTTTGTGCGGCAAGGGGGTCTTTGCAGATGTAATTTGTGAAGATAAGAGTGTATTCCAAGCTGACCAACAGGCATCATAAAGGGAAAACCAGAGCACAGGCGGGCATGCAGAGAGAATGCTAGGAGCATGCTGTCTCAAACCGAGTAGCGGTCCCCGCGAGGGGCGTGTCTCTCCCAGCATCTTCAGCACAGCACGGCCCTGATGATGCCTTGACTTCACACTGTGACCTCCAGAACTATGTGCAAGTATTTGTGTGTGCCTGTGCAGCATGCATGGGTGTACGCAGGTGTACGTGCCATAGCATGTGTCGGGAGGTCAGAACACAACTTTAGGTGTGTCAACCTTTGACCTTGGGTGAGAGGGTCTCTGATGTTTGCTGCTGCATATGTCAAGCTATCTGACCCTTGAACTTCTGGATGTTCTCTGTCTCTGCTTCCCCTCTCAATGCAGGACTGTGGGCATCACAAGCACGCTACCGTGCTTGGCTTTGTATGTGTTCTCGGGATTTGAACCCAGATTCCTCACTCTCGCTCAGCAAAAGTAAAGACCCACAGAGTTATCTCTGTCCAGCCATAGCATGTAAGGGACATGCTTACAGATGGCATTGTGCCAGAGAAAAAGCTGATAGCAGGAAATGTGTACAACTTAATTGGTGTTTTACAAGATGGCCAAACTCTTAAATGTCAACAACTGAGACACCCAGTGGTCTGAGTGACTTCCTGGGCACTCTAGGCCTCAGGCTTCTGTCTGTAAACCCGGCTTTCATCACTGTGGGGTTTTTACAACTTACCAGAGGAGCAGAATAAGATCTCACTAAGACACTCTTGCCTGTGTTGAGTCTTATCAGAAGGGCCTGTGTACTGAGGAGTGTCACATCCCAACAGCCCTTGCAAGTTGGAAACACAAATATCTCTTTATCCCAACAGTCCTTTCCACTCTCCTTCTTGCCTGTGTCTGAACAAAGGTCAGCCTGTGTTCTTTGGCTGGCTTTCCAGATTTCTCCTCGGAGCAGCACAATGAAAAGACCTCTTCTTAGCCTGAAAGTCTTATTTATTTTCTCCACTCAAGGCAAGACACATCAGTGGCTATGATCTGGGGTAATAAAGTGACACTTGACCAAGGCTTGAGCTAATGGTAGATGCCCATTCTGCTAATTTCGTGGGGCTGAAAGGCCAGCAGCTGTTCTTGTAAATGCGAATAGCGCTTACATATGTAAAAGCTGGTTCATGGCAGGCATACGGATGAGGGTGTATGATTGCAATTTCACACTTTCAGTGGCTGAGGCAGGTGGATTATGAGCTCAAGACCAGCCTAGGGTGCGCAGTGAAGTCTGTAATACATCAGATCTTGTATTAATAAAAATAAGGGCTGGAGAGATGGTCCAAGGGTTAAAAGTGCTTGTTGCTCTACCAAAGGATCCGGATTTAGTTCCTAGCATACACGTGGTGGCTCATAATCACCTGGAACACCTTCAACACCCAGCATGCACATGGTGTAAGACACACATGAAGGCAAAACAACCAAACACAGAAGATAAAAATAATTACATAAAGTAAAACAAAAAGGTTGTCGTGGTGGCTGAGCGGGAAGAGACACTTGCCACCAAGCCTGATGACCTGAGTTCAATCCCTGGAACCCGCATGACGACATGATGGAAGAAGAGAACTGACTTCTACAAGATGTCCCCTGACCTCCATACGTGTATCAGGCACAAGTACACACACACAAATAAATAAAATATAAAAATAAAAGTCTTCAATGTTTTCCATTCCAGCATTTTCTCCCCACAGAATTTTGTGCCAAACAGCTGTATCTGTGGTGGCTTGAGAATCCTGGCAGCTCAGTAAGGCCGACATTAGCACTTCTTTCACACTAAGGCTTGTGGCTGCTAGAAAAACAGATACTTTTTATCTTACTGTTTTTAATTTTTGCTTACAGCAGGCGATTTTGGCTTTCCATCTGGTGACAGTTCTAAAATTGTTTTTGAAAAGTCAGAGGTGGGGCTGGAGAAATGGCTCAGTGGTTGCAGGGGATCTGACACCTTCACACCAATGCACTCAAAATAAAGTTAAATAAAAGAAAAAAAGAAAAGTCAGAGGTAACAATTAAGTTGACACTCTTTGAAGGTGGAGTCACTGAGATGTAGAGAAGGCAAAAGGGTCCGGTTCTGCCCTACACAAACCCTTCTGCCTTCCGGAGGCCCCTGTAGTTCTTGGAGATTGGAGCAAGTGTCCTGTGCACTTGTTGGAGGGAACAGAGACCACACCAGGTTCTTCACGTGTTTGTCTGTCCTTAGCTTTCTGTGGCGGCTTTAGCAATGACTGAGAGACCAGAATCTGCAGCCAGGATCCAGCAGCACTGGCCCTTCTGGAGGTTGGTAGGGAAACCACCGCAGGCCATCTCTGAGTTTGGTGGGTGCCAGCAATTTTTCATGCACCTTGCTTGCAGCCCAAGCGCTCTGGTCAGTGTATCTGCCCACACAAAGTCCTAGCCTATGTATTTCTGTCTGAATTTACCTCCTTTGTTTGAACCAAGGTCTCCTGTATCTCAGGCTGGCCTTGAGCTGTGGTTGTACATAGCCATCGCCCCTCCTCCATTTCCTGAGTGCTAGCATTACAGGTGTGCACCACCATGCACTCAGGGCTTTGTGCAAGCTAAGCAAGCACTCTACTGCAGGCCTCCAGGTCCCAAGTCCCCAAAGTCCCCTCTACTCCAGGGACACCAGTCATAAGGTTGGGAGTGACCCTAACCTAGGATGACCTCATCTTAACTTCAATCCAGTGTGTGCGCGTATATATGTACATATGCTGGATCAAACCCAGTACTTTGTGTAGATAAAGTACATGCTCTACCACTGAGCTACACCTCAGCGCCTCATCTGAATGTAAAGACTCTTTCCAGAGAAGGTTGCTGTTGCAGCATCTGCAGCTAGGAATTCAACATACCATTTTCAGGGGGATGGAGGAGGGTCGCAATTCAATCCAGCAACACGGTGTCTACAATCTATGGTGTTTTGAAATTAAAGCGTTCAGACACGTGGAGCAGCCACCTTCCATCCCTTCTCCTTCTTCGCCTGTGCTATATACTTTCAATATCTGTTTCCTTTATTTACTAGTGGCACAATGATACGCCCACCAATAACTCTGGGTGAGGATTAAGCAAGTCCAATCATGGAAGAAGATACAGTGCCTAATGCAGAACCAGCTGCAATAATGCCACAGAATCCCCTATGGTCTCTATGTGTTTAGTTAGCTTCACAGGTGAGAGGAAGGGCCATATGAATGTTTGATGGTAAAAAAAAAATAAAAAAATAAAGAGACACGTTCATCCGGTATAGAGGAAGAATGAATGCTTATGTTTGGTTGTGGTTGCAGTGTTATACAGCCCCAAGGTTTCTTACATAAACACTCAGAATGGCACCTTCTGTTTGAACAAGGCTTCTCGTTTTCAAAGCGTTTTCACTGGGTACTCAGAAAATCCTGGAGAAACTGGAGGGCTGGGTACTGATGACCCTGTTTTGTAGATAAGGAAACCAGGGCAAATGTTAAGAGAGTGGAAGAATATTCCAGATTCCTTTGCTGACAAGGCTGGCTAGCTAGTGACGTGTCAGCTGTCGTGCGGGTAGGGATGGGGCCTCCAAAGACAGCCCTCTAAAGAGAACCTAGTTTCATTTGGTAGAGTCTTTCACTGCTAAGCCACGACTGTGCCTAGGGTGAATGAGCGTGTGTGTGTGTGTGTGTGTGTGTGTGTGTGTGTGTGTTTGCCTGTGTATCTGTGTGTATACATATGTGCATGTATGCCAGTTTTCATCTGACGCGTAGGCCTGGTGCCTGCATTTGAAGAATGCCAATGAGAGACCCACACTCTAAAGTGACTGGAGAGAGTCATTTGCGTCGCCATCTGAGTCATGAGTTAGCATAAGGGGTACCAGAAAGAACTGACCTGGACAAAAATGGAGACTGACTGCAGATACTGTGGCAGTGCCTCTGCTCTTGACCCAATGCCGTCTTAGAGTAGGCCTGCCAGTTTAACCCCTTCCATGCCCTGACAGGTGCCAGTCATGTTTGTTGAGCATGGCTTATGCTGCTGGCTGCTGTGGTTTTTCAGTTAACTCTGCATGTCAAGCCAGGTGTGTGAGCTGTGACCTCTGTGAGCACACGTGATCAGGCAGCATGGTGTTTTTCCGTGCCTGCTTATTTACGGGGTTGTATATGTGACAGACTTCCGAAGGAGACCGTCTTTGTGTTCACACTCTGTCAGTGAGACTGGGGAGGGGGAAGTGACGTCTCCCATGTCAGTTGTTGGAAATCGCCATTATCTGTCAAAAAATCACTAGCCAGATGTGAAAGGCCACGGAGGGACTTTCAGGGAGCAGTTTAAATAGGCTGGGGGAGGGGTCAAGGTTTTGACGGCTGCCTTGCCCCTCCTTGGGGGAGGGGTCAGGTTTGGAGGGCACTTACAGTTTCTGCTATTTTAACCAAAGGACTTAATGCAGTCCGACATCCTGCTGGAATGTATATTGATCCTCGTGAAACGGTTTGTATGTCTGTAGCTCCACTGATATCCATTCCTCCCAACCTCGTCACCGTACATCACAGTCACAGACATGTGACACACAGTATGGCTCTCATTCTCAGCTCCACCCCATCCCTTCTGGATCTCTTTTAGCCTCTTGTTTCTTAGACTCCATAGTACATCTGAGGAAACTTTTTTTCTCACGCTAAACAAACCAATGATAGAAAGAACAGCATGCAACTGTTTTCTTTGGCCTAACGGCTTCACCAGAACCCAGGCGGTACCAACACCATGCCTTTGAACTTCCAGAACTGTAAGAAAGAAAGATAAACCTCTTTTCCTGTAGAATGCCAGTCTTGGTTATTTCCCTATAACTACAGAAAACAGACTAATGCAGATAGGGAGAACCTGGGAGCTTAGTTCATGATGAGGACACCAGATACCTACTCAGCCTCTGTCCTGGGTAAGCCGGTTGAGTACAGGACATTTGCTACACTTGCTGTGGGATAATGCTTTTGTGCACTATAAAGATTTGTCACTCATATAGCTTTAATAACACACTGATTGGCCAGTATCCAATATTGGTGGGGTGACCAGACTTGGAGAATTCTGGGAAGAGGAAAGGCACAAGCCAGATTCAGAGGGAGCAAGATGAGAATGCCTTACTGAGAAAAGGTACCAAGCCACATGGCTAAGCATAGATAAGAACTCTGGATTAATTTAAGTTGTAAGAGCTAGTTAATAATAAGTCTGGGCTAATAAGCCAAACAGTTTATAATTAATACAAGTCTCTGTGTGTTTACTTGGAACTGAATGGCTGTGGGACCAGGCAGGACAGAAACTTCCATCTATAGGCACTTATTCTGAGGTCAAAATTTCATTCTGATTCTTCTCTGAAGCCCTTGGGTGTTAACTTTTCCTAGAAGAACAAATATTGCTGATTCACTCCAGATAGGGCACCAACAGTGGACCAAGGAACTGATTCTACCCAAGTCTAACTGGTTGAACCAGTGAGTTTAATTGGAGTATGGGTAAAGGTTGCTTACAGAAATATGGACAATGTCTGAGTCACTATACCTCTGAAGAAAGGTCCCCCACTCCAGCAATTGTTAACCCTTTTATATTCTTGCTAAGGGGTCTTTTGAGCATCATGAGCCCCATTCCCATTAAGGAATGTTTACGAACCCAGTCTTAGGAGGGTCTCACGTGGGTATCTCAGGTGCTTGGATTTTAAGCTATCATTAGCGGTACAATGCCTGGGACACAGTTCCATAATATCAGTAAGTAATTTAACCTGTTTGATCCTATCTAAATCATCATCATATGAGTGTGCTTCAGATCTCTTGAACCTCTCATGGTCCAGATTCTCAATGGAAAGAATTTAAAAACTGGTGAAAAACACAGGCAATTATCTCTCATTTACATAGATAAAAGTACTTCAGAAAAAAAATGGTTTACTTTCCTGAATGAAAAGTCTATTGACTTAAAAATGTGAGCAAGGCTTGCTGGCATAGAATGGCTGAGACAGGAGAATCATGAGTTCGAGGCCAGCCTGAGCTATCAAGGAGGTTCTAAGCCAGCCTGGAACACATAGAGAAAGATCCTGCCTCAAAACACAAAAAGACAGATCAGGAAGTATGGTATCTTCTTAAACTGTGAATTGATTATGATGATTACCATTAACTGTCAAGCTTATTGGGTTGAACATTCCCAGGAAGCTCAGTAAGTCACACACCTCTGTGTGATACTGTCAGGGTATTTCCAATGTGGATTAGTCTAGGAAGACAGACTTGCCCTGCAAATGGGCAGCACCATCCTCTTGGCTCCTGGTGCAGATGAACTAAATGAGGAAGAAGGAGGAAACCGTCAGGGTAGACATTTTCTCTTTGCTTCCTGTCCACCATGCTGTCAATGCTGAAGTTTTGAGGGCCCAAACAGATCTGGCCTCCTGTAAGTTGCTTGTAGCTGGCATTTTGTTACTTGAATGAAAAATCTCATAGTCTGATCATCTACGTGAACCGTCTAAGAGAAGAAATGGCACCCACTGTGAAGGGAAGGTGGCACTAAGGAGCAACAGTTCCCTCCTTCATGTCAGGACTCTAAGCTTTCCCCACTTCTCTCTCACTGGAAGCAACCAAGCAGGACTCTTGCTCCTCACTCCCCCCCCCCCCCACGCCTCAGTTAGTCACTTTACCTCTGTGGAACTCATCTCGAAACCAGAGCTGCTATGTGCCTACCCCATTCATTACTATTATAAACATCATTGCGTCTTTAACACCAGAGGCAATTTAATTCTGGGTTAAAGGTGATTGATTATTCTCATTGCTGTGACCAAATATCTGACAGGAAACAACTTGAGAGAGGAGGGACTCCTTTTGATCCTTGCCTGGAGGGAACAGTCCATCATGGTGGGGAAGGCGTGGCAACGAGGGTGTGAGAGCTGGCCACACCATGTCTGCAGTTAAGAAATAGGGCAACGAGGGTGTGAACGCTGGTCACGCTGTGTCTGCAGTTAGGAAATGAAACGTGATGAATGCTGGTCCTCAGCTAGCTTTCTCCACTCCTTCCTTCCTTCCTTCTTTCCTTCCTTCCTCTCATTTATTTTTACTCAGTTTGGGATTTCAAGGTAGTGAGATGGGGCTGCCTACATTCAGGGTGACTTCCCTCCTTAGTTGATTCTCCCCGGTAATGGACTCTCTCAAGACTTGTCCAGAGATGACTTTCCTCGGTGACTGATTCCGAGTATCAACAACAAAGATTAAGCATTACAAGTTTACCAAAATCAATTTAATGCTTGAGGAAAGGAGGCCTGGGGTGAATTAGCTATCCCAAGGTCACATCACATACCCAGGACCTGGCACGTCTCAGGTCAGACCGTCTACCTGTGTGAGCCCAGAGAATGTCATGAATTCCAGACCTGGAGACTTGTGCGAAGTAAATGTGAAATCTGCATAGTGAAAAGGGGACTCTGGCTAAACATGGAAGACTTAAGCCTATTCTAAACTCTGATTAAAGATTCAGAGCAGCAATGAGCAGATATAAATACATGAATCAGACACGCAGGCAGGGGCCGTGCGGAGTTTGAATTGTCTGTTCTGTTTAGGCGAATGCAGAGCAGATGGAAGCCTGGCCTCGCCTCTGGAGCATTCCATGCCAAACGAACCACCGGCAGCTGAGCCCCAGAAAGCTGAGATTCCGTGATACCTTGTGCTACAGCACACTGGAAGGAGCTGAGAAACTAAAGGCAACCAGCTGCTTAAGGGGTCTGGATCCTTCGCCCTCCTCTGCCACCTGCTTGAACAAAATCGAAAGTGTTTTCTCAGAGATACTGAGCCTACAATACACAGAGAACAGGAATTGGATCCAGCCAGGGCTGTTGCTGGAAAGTCCTTGCTATTGATGGCTCGAAGGTCACTACACCCAAAACAAGGATCTCCCTGAGAACAGAGATCTAAAGAAAAGACGGCTTCAGGGTCCCATCCTGACAAACCCACTTCCCCACTAGGTTGCAGTCAATTTTCTTCTCCAGCTGACAAGTTCACTCGCAATGCCTGAAAGCAATCCACAGTCAGGTTTGGGATCTTAGGAGTCAATATGAACAGGCTGTTTTCAGGAGGCAGCACCTGATTCTGGAGGAAATCTTCCGACGTGAAAGAGATTTGGGTCATTCAAGTGGGGAAACGAGGTTTAGTAGAAATGGAAATGAAGCAGGCAACAGAATAAAACTCTGGAAACACACACACACACACACACACACACACACAGAGAGAGAGAGAGAGAGAGAGAGAGAGAGAGAGAGAGAGAGAGAGAGAGAGAACATATTTAATATTCTTAGAGAGACAAGAGAGGTCCATGAATCAAAAGCAGGATGCTTCCATTCAAGGATCATCAAAGAAGAAGGAAAAGGAGACCAGAGAAGTTAAAAATAGAAGATCTTTTAAATGAACAAAGTAGGGCTACTTTCCAGGAAAATCAACAACAGAAAAAGAGGAATAGCCAATAGCGAAGAAGTCATACAAAAATGACAGAATTGATCCAAAAGGGCTACCATTCACTGCCAGGCATTCCAGAGAGAGACTAGAGAGGGGGAATGTGAAGAAATGATACCAGGAAACTCCCTGTGGGTTTAAAAAGATCCACCCCAGTTTCCACCACTTGACATTTCAAAACAGTGGGTGCAAAGAAAACCCAAAGATCTCCCTAGAGAGACAAAAGATTCCATTCACATAGGAATGCAGATGGCACAGGACTTCAAACTGTAGTTTTGGGTACCAGAAGACACAAGAAAGGAAATGATGGTGTGCTTCTGTCTTCAGAGCCAGTTGATGTCACCAAAATGATTACTGTATCTTTATTGAGAGACCAGAAGAAAATGAATAGGAAGAAGGGTCACAGTCTTCTGTGACATCAGTAATTGATATCTAAAGGCTAGTTCGAGAGCAGTACAAGCGTGTCATCATACACCATAAGGAAGCTATAGAAAACAACCCAAAGGAACAGGTCAGGGGAGGGAGACAGATCTCTGGGTGGAAAGCTTGGATTGCTGAACTTTCCAAATGAGCTATATGGTATAAGCTCTAGAATATGTCCTGCTCCCATTTCTGTACCCTCTGTGGCGGTGTTGCTTTCTTGGAGGAGGCAGGCTCACCCTGGCTCTCTCATTATCTCATTAGTAGGCAATCTGAGCTCCCCCTTGCTCAGGATGCAGAACCTTAAGGAACAAACCACTTACATAATTGGGGGACAGAAGGAGTCTCCAGTGCAGAGTTGGGCCTGAAGTCCAGGCAGGCACGCAAAATAAGGAGCATTTTGGTTTCATGGAAACACTTATGCAAAACTCTTTGCCCCTATGGTGTTTTGCTTGGCAACATTTGTAGAGTGAAAAAAAACTCAAGTGGTGAGCAGTGGTTGAATTCTGTTGTTCCTCCTCCCATGTGGCCACACCCATGCCCTATAACCTGGAAGCAACTCTATTGGCAGATCTACTAGGCAATGGGTAAAGCCAAACGTACCTCAGATGTCCTACTGATTGAATGGTGTTTTCTTGATAGTAATATTAATTTAGCCTTTTAAAAGGCCATGGAGACTTTTCTCTGGAGTACCCAGAGAAAATGATAAGAATACAAGATAATACTTATAAAGATACCTTTACACCCGTCAAAGTCTGGGGAGAACGAAGTGATCAGTTTAAGACAATCAAGGAGTGTTCCCAGGATGCGTCCTCTCACCACTACTCTTTAATATAGTCCTGGAATTAATCATAGCAACGGCTCTGGAGGAGGAGGAGATGGATGTGCAGGGAGGTGGCGTGCAGATCAATAACTTGTGTTGTGCCAACAACACAGCACTACTTGCCTAAAGTCCAAATGAGCTGCAGGCCATGGTAAACAGAGTAGTGGAAGTCAGTGAGAACCTTGGTATGAAAGCAAACATTGAGAAGACTGAGATACAACACATGGGAAGGACGCACAAGGATTTTAACATTGTAGTAAAGAATCAGGACCTCAAGCAAACAGTCAACCCTGTCTCTCTGGGAGGAAACCTCAGTTCAAAAGAGGGAATAATTCCAGACATCAAGAGGCAGATAGGAATAGTGAGGGCTGCATTCCAGATACTAGAAGAGGTTCGGTCAGCGAGAGACACAACGACAACAACAAAATCACAAGTCTATGAGACACTCGTCTTGAGCTGCCTTCTTTACAACTCTGAAATCTGGACAATGAAACGCTCTTCGGAACGGCGGCTGAATGTGTTTGAGATGGCAGGTCTCAGGAGGATTCTAGGTGTCACTCGAAGAGATAGGCTGCCCAACGATGACATTGAGAAACATCTCCATCTGCAGAAGGAAGTAAGCTACAGGATACAGCAACGGCTCTTGAGACGCTTCAGCCATGCTGTGAGAATGAATGACGGCAGACACCTGAAGATAGCACTGTTTGGAGGAGTGCTTGGGATAAGGTGAAGAAAAAGCCCCCCAAAACGCTGGATAGACAGCATAAAGGAAGACTGTGGAACCATGGGCACGACAATAACACAAGCATCTAGGACTGCCCAGGATAAGAACAACTGGAGAACCATCATAAATGGGCTGCCCACGCATACTTAAGCATTGCCAAGGCATGAATGATGAATGAGCCTCAATTACGACAAGCGAAAGTTTAAGAAGTTAGATGCAATGACAATAAATGCTTGCAGAAATGTGCATGGCAAACCAGGTATGGTGGCAAATGCCTGTAATCCTCACATTGGGAGGTGGAGGCAGGAGGCTCTGAAGTTTAACGTTATCCTTGGCTATATGATGTAACCTGGGCTACATGAGACCCTGTCTCCGAAATGTTTGAAGCTGCGGTGAGTCAGGGGAGCTAGAGGAGGCAATGGCGTTTTTTCCTGTTCTACAGCCATCCTTTTCTTCGTTTGTGGGGCTGGTTTTTGTTGGGGTTATTTCATTCTAAGTTCTAAGAGTCCCTGACTTAGATTTTAAGAGACGTATCTCTTGCAAATGCTCACAGAAAATAAAGAATTAAAATACATGCTGCGGATTCTCTGTTTCAGATTTGTTCTCATAGACTCACTGAGGTTTCCGTTTTCCTGGACTTTTGTCAGGTAGGGAAGTTGTACACAACTACAGCCATGTGGTCACTTGGGGAAGAGTGGAGAAGCCTGTCAAAGATTTCAGGCACTAGGGTAGGGGTGAGGGCCGTCAGCTGCATACTGAGCCTCGACTTTTCTCTCTCAATGACTTGAAATCCAGCATCTCAGGGCCTGGGGGGCAGAGCTCCTAAGCCAGATGCCCTAGGTTGTATTGTCCAAGAAACTAAGGATTTCCCTAGTTTGTCTGTCTGTCTGTCTCTCTGTCTTTCTCTGTGTCTGTCTCTGTTTCTCTCTCTCTCTTTCTCTCTCTCCTTCCTCCCTTTGCCTTTTTCTGTGACCTGATAAACACAGGGTTTTATTTTTATTTTTTTTCAGCTAAGCACTGGATCCTTTTGGCCAATTAGTGTGTGATTTGGTTGGAACTGGAGAAGATGGCAGATTTATATTTCCTAAATCTGTTTTATTTACAATACCCCTAATGATATAAAAGAGAAAATGCCAGGAGTGCCTTGGATGAGATCCTGGCTCTGTTTAATCAAGTGCATACCAGCCTAGTCCAGTCTCAAACCAGAGTGTGAGTGGGTGCAGAAGTTGGTGAAGGCCACATTTATCTAATTAGAAACACTCATTAACATTTGGAAAGCAAACCCGTGCCTCCGTTCTACATCTCCTTGTCTGACTGCAGGAAGCTTGTCCAGGCCCTGTTTTTTCTCTTCAGAAGATTCCTCTCCTGGCTGTGTTTTTCTGCACTGGCCAATGAAATCCATCACTCTCATCCCTTGCCTAATAGACCGTCTAGAAGAGTCTAGGAGATGCTGGTGGTTCTGCAGTCCTTACCACAAACAAAAGGCTCATTTTCTCAGTGACTACCCAGCTAGAGGGGTTTGGTAGAAATTTTCAACACGCGCAGTGGAAATTACAGACCACCCTTCTCTTCCGAGGCTGCTAAGTCTTACCTCTCATGTCCATGACAACATGCATCTGGCCAAAATAATGCTCTCTAAGGTAAAATTGAAAACCAGAAGCTGGAAGGGATAGCGCTAGTCTTGCAAGCAGGAGGGCCTGAATTTGAGCTAAGTTCATGGCACACACTGGTTATCTCAGCTCTCAAACGGTGAAGACTGGCAGATCCCTGGGACTGAATTTTAGGCCAGTGAGAAACTGCCTCAAAAACCAAAGTGGATGGTACCTGAAGAGAAAAGACCAAGAATTGACTACACATGCATGCACACACACCACATACATGCACAGACAGAGTCAGTTTCTCAGTTTGCAGTTTTATTAATCCCACCAGTAGAGAAGACCACTACCGCAACTTTTGAAGCAAGTTTTTAAATTAAATACAGCCAGAATGATGGGTTCTGGCCTGGTCCACTCAGGGGGGTCCCAGAAAATGGCTATTTGTCACCATTTGCAGAGGCTTATAAAGGTGAACCCATAAGACTGTGCTTCCCACCAGGACCAATCAGGGGCAAGCACATATCCTGACGTACTTCCTTCCTGCATGCCTCCCACTTATATACAATCAGGAGCAAGCACACATCTTGATGTATTTCCTGTGTAAGAACCTCCCTCCTACATGTGATCAAACATATCCTGGGCAGGTGAGTCAAATAAACTTGTTTAGGCCAACGAAAAACACGTGGCTTGTTATCTCCCATAAACAATAGTCTCCAGCATTTCAGGTACCTTAGCAAGAGACTGACAGATTAGAGGCATTTTTGTCTTATGGATCGTTTAGGCAGAGTGATTAAAACTCAAAACATGACTTTGGCTCTCACAGTTTTGTTAAAATTAGCATAGTTTAAAAAAGAATTCTTGCAGTTTTAGGTTTCTTTTCTAGAGTATTGTATTGAGGTATAAATGCTCATCACCCCTTACTTCTTACAAAGGAATCAAGAACAAGGGAAGTTTGAGTAAGTTTATCCTCCTCATCCAACATCATTTCTTAAACCATCAGCATCAGGACCACTGAGCACCCCGACTCTACAGGACTTTGTTTGGAGAGCTCTTGCCCTTTAGACTCTGAGAGTCACAAAACTATATAGAGCCTGAGACCTCATTGATTCAATCACCACCCCCTTTTACAGTGTGAGGAAAGATCTGAGAAACTGAAGAACCGCCCCTCTGACACACACACACACACACACACACACATTTCAGCTTCTAGGCTCATTCAAGGAGAAATGGGTCTAGGTTTTGGTCCTGAACTCCAGGTCCTATAAGGCTGCCCTGACCTGTGAGTACACTCATTTTCTGTTTTCTTTCTCTCAGCATCCTCAGTGGCTAGAGCTTTTAATGGGAGTGGGGAAAGTAGTGGATTCCCGGGATCTTAAAATCAAATTAATTTTGGTGTCATTATGACAAAATGCCCGAGAGAAATAAAAAAGAAGATTTATTGAGGTCATGACTCAAACACTTGAGCTCTGTCATGTGAGGACGGCACAATAGAGTGGCTTGGTCCCTGGCAGTGGGAAGGTATAGGAGAGGCTGACTGTTCACATGATGGTAGACCAGGAAGCTACCCAGTAGACCCCAGTGGACAAGTCTGCCAATTAGGCCCCATCCCCCAAAGAATGAGCCTGTTGGGGGTGGGTTCAGATTCAAACTCTAAAATTCTGTGTTCGATTCCTAAAGGTTCATGACCATTTCAAAATGAAAAATGTATTTAATCTGTTTCAAGAGACCTCAGAGTCCTAACAATTCCAGCTCTATTCAAAAATTCATTGTAAAGTCTTCCCTGAGACCTAAGAGATTTACCCACGAGCTCCTGAAATCTAAGAAAGAGAGGTATGTATTTCCCACGTAGAACGACTCAAGCAAACAGTCTCATTCCCAACAGGTTGATACCAAGGAAAGACTGAACCAAAGCAAGACAAATACCTAACAGGGTAAACATTAAATCCTGTAGTTCCAGACACACATGGAAAAGAAAGAGAGAAGAGAGGAAAGGAGAGAGATGAAAACAGGAGAAGAAAAGGGAGGTCAGGAAAATAAAGGGAACACAATGTGGTAATGGGGTCAGTGGGATCAAAATATACACATGTACGAGAGTGTCACAAAGAACCCTGTTATTATACGTAACTAATATATGCTAATAAGAGATTAAATAAAGAAACAATCGAGGGTGGAGGAAAAAGCCAGCAACAAAACATGCCATGTACTTACTTAAAGGTGGATATTAGTCATTAAGGATAATCATGCTACAATTCACAGATCCAAAGAAGCTAAGTAACAAGGATGCGGGGAGTGGGGGGGGGGGCGGGAGACACATGAGTCTCACTGTGAAGGGGAAATAGACCTGACATCACAGATGGATGGGGATGGGGGTGGGCATGGGAACAGAAGGGTTCAGGGAGCGAGTCCTGGGAAAGACAACTGGGATTGTCAGAGACCAGGAGCATCTCTGGGATGAGCTAGAAGCTTAGTGCAATGGAAACTCCCAGGAATCTTTGGCTTCTGATTGCAGACAGTTACAGTCCATCGTAATGTGGAAGACATGGTAGATACCTGGTGACAACTGCTGATAGGGTAGGGACACGGAAGCAGACAGCAGCACCCAGAGCCAGACTTCGGGTAAAAGGCCTGAGTCTATGGCCTACTTTCTCCAGTCTGGTGCCATCTCTTGAAGGCTCTGCAGCCTCCTACTTAGGTGGGAGTGAACCTGTGAGGACATTCCAGATTCAAACATAACCTATCCCTCCATAAACTGTGAATGGTTTATAAATTCTCGAGCTGAACTCCCAAGTGTCTAACATACAGGAAAAGAAGGAAGGCTGATTTTTAACTCCACCACCTTTAAAAAAAACAAACAAACGTGAATTTCGTACATAAACAGCTCTTATATAGACAGGTATCTGTATTTTCAAGTGTTTAAATTCTAAAATGAAATCTAACAGGAAAATTAGTATGTATGGAAATTTCCATACGTATTGTCTGTCTGTCTAGAGAGGGAAAGGACGAAGCAGACGGGAGACAGAGTCTGGGTGACGGACACACAGGTGTTCTTAGTCTCCTTGGTTTTTGCCACTGCAACTTTCTGTAAGTTTGACATTTTTCCAAATAAAAAGTTCTCTTTTAAAAATCACCAGGGAAGGAAAATGGGCCACAGCTGCCGGGCTCTCGGCATCCAGGCTTGTTTACTGGAGGGAAGCGATTTCTCAGCCATTTGCTTTGTTGCGTTCGCGGTGCAAATTTAGGCTTCCAGTCACAGACCCGTGGAAAATCATTTCCTGGAATAAATCCTTCTGAGGAGTTTAACAATAACAAAAATTAGAGGAAAAAGCATGGTTAATGCAATAATTCTCTCCAAATTGATAGCATCAGGCTTAGCAGATGATGTAACGAACACCTTTGTAATTATGGAACTCTCTCCCTAATATTTACATTGAAATTTCCCCAAGAGAGAAAAGGAAAGGAGAGGGAAGGGGCTTGCATTTTCTTAGTTTTTCCAGGCGAGCACAGTGAAGGGTCTTCTGAGGGGATCATTTCATTGACTGCCTGCCGCAAGCTCAATGAGGCCAATATTCTTGTTCCAATACTGAGAAAACACTCAAGCCGGGTTGTATCAGACCTAACCTCTGTGGTTACAGGTAAAAATCTTCATCTCGGGGCTGGGAGATGGCTTGCTGGTGAAAAGCACTTGCTGTTCTTGGGGAGAGCCTAATTTAGTACTAGCACCCACAATGGCAGCTCATAATCAACTGTAACTAGTTCCAGGGGATCCGACACCCTCTTCTGGTCTCTGGGGTCACCTGCACACGTCACATACATACACACACACAATCAAATAAAACATTTTTTTTTTAAGTAAGTAAAACGACATCTTGACTGGTTCAGTATCCGGGGTATTTGTTATCTCACACAAGAGCCTGGAAACAAAGGGAAAGGGTGGTAAATAAATCCAGGGGATTCAGCCTTCTGTAGCAATGGCTCTGGCTCATAGGGAGGTGTTCATTGCTTACCATCAGCTGGCGCTCAGCCCAGGTTTTGTTTTGCTTTGTTCTGGTGCTCAAGGCTCCCTGCATGCTAAGCACATGCTCTATTCTGAGCTACAGCTCTGTGCTCTGCCTTTAGCCTAATGGGCACAGATGATTACTGTTCAAGAACACAGGGCTTCCAAATAGCTTCGAAAGAAGTCATCGCTTTCCTGAGAGAAACATTTACTCATACTATAACCTCAGGGTTATTTTCTCACCAAGATTAATATTATTTCACTGTTTTTACATTTGACTTCACCCGTTTGGCTTGTATCATTACACACTCTTACATCAGTTTGCTTCTTGGCTTTATTTAGAAAATAAAGCAATTTTCTGGTCATAAAAAATTCTATAAATTTTAGGTCAAAAACAGTTTGAGTCATTTTAACCTCTTTCATCATTAAAATTATTTTAAAAATAAGGATAGGACTAGAGAGATGACCCAGCGGTTAAGAGTACTGACGGCTCTTACCAGAGGATGGGAGTTTGGTTCCCAGCACCCAGGTCGGGTGGCTGGCAACTGCCTGTAAGTGCAACACCAGGGAATCTGATGCCCTCTTCTGGCCTCTGCAGACACCCACATGTATGTGGCACATACACACTTGCACAAGCAAAATATATTTGCAATAAGTTAAAAATAAAGAAGGACACCACCAGTTTTCTTGTAGATGATTCTTTCCTTTGCACAAAACCATTCATCTTATGAAAAAAAACCTGATGTCATTTTAAACCAGCACCACAAGCACATCACTGACATTCTTCAGAAGCTCACATCTGATAGCCTAGTCAAATTTCTAACATTTCATTGGCAGCCTGTCTTTATTAGGCTGGCTTCAGTCTCTGCCGTTTTCCTGAACTTCTGCCCAGCACAGTAGCAATCAGTAAATCTCAACAACGTTGTTAGATTAGCTGATCCTTTGCTCTGCACTTGAGCCTCGTTTTGTAAAACTAAATGGTTGACCTTGATTAAAGATGAAAAACAGGTTTAATCTCAAGATCTAACTATGATTAATGATGTCTGCCTGGATCACTGTGTGACTGATTGGTAATGTCTGCCCTGGGCAGAGAGTGGTAGTAGTCATACAGCGGGCTTCTTTTCCCAGGGCAGATATTATTTATGCTTTATTTGTTCATTAAAAGGTAGTTTTATTGAAGCGTATAGTAGGTGATAACTGCATGTATAATTGGATTTGTCTGTCATACCTCTCCTTAAAGTCATCACGATGCGGAAACAGTGTTCTTGTCCATCTTCTGCTAAGGTTTTGTCATGTGCCTTGGCAATCTCTCTTTCCTCTGCCCCCAGGTTTTCCAAAGCTGCTTTTCACCACTTTTCTTTCACTAGGTTTTTTTCTTTATATGGAAATGGACTCAGGCATTTAATCCTTTTTGTCTGCTGCCTTCCATTGTGCATAACAGGGATTCATACAAGTGGTTACATGTATCAAGTTCCTTCCTTTTTATTGCTAAATAGCTTTCAGTTACATAGAAACATTATTAGTGAGTAGTATGCCACAATTTATTTACTTGTTCATATGTTGCTGGAGATTTGAGTTGTTTCTAGATTTAGGTTGTTAAAATAAATTTCTTATGGACGCTGAAGTGCATGCCTTATTTGTAGTCAAGCTCCCATTTTTCTTTTGTAAATATCTCAAAGCAGATTGGCAGGATATAAAGGTTAGGGTACACAATTCACATTTTTAAGAAGCTGCCAAATTATTTCCCAAAAGGATTATGCCATTTGGCATTCCCACCAGCAGAGTATAAGGCATCCAGTGTCTTTGTTGTTACCCCATCAGCAGTTGGCCAATCAATGGTATGCTCGGTATTTTTAATTTTAGATGTTTAAGGTATGCAGTGGTATTCTGTTGTGGTTTTAATTTTGTTAATTCTAATATCAATCATATTGGTCATCTTTTCATGTGCTTTTATTTTTGTTATTACAATTAAAAACATATAGTGTGCAATCTATCCTATCACATTTTAAAGTGTATAATTTAGTATTGTTAGTTATATGCATATGGGCATGCAGGGCTCACGTCGCTTTTTCGCTATCTCCTGTAATGAGGTGTTGGTTCAAATCCTCTGACCACTTTTACACACTTTTACACACAGCCTCCTGTTAAGACAATTTTTATATATATTCCAAACATAGGTCCTCCATCAGACCAAGCATTTACAAATATTTCCCACAGTCTTTGGTTTGTTTTCACATTTTATCGAAAGTCATCTTTTGTAAAGATGGTCTCAATTTTGATGATATTATTTTTCTTGTGTGGATTATACCTTTCGTATTATACCATAAACACTTTTCTTTTTCTTTTTTTGCCAAACACAAAAGCACAAAGATTTTTTCCTCAGGCCGCCTTCTTCTGGCAGTTTTGTAATTTTACTTTTCCATTTAAGTTATTATTCCTTGTTCTTTTTTTTTTTAATTAATTCGTTACACAGTGAAAGATGCTGATTGATGGTTATTTTCCCCCATGAATGATAAATTGCTCCAGTAACATTGGTTGAAATTACTATCCTTTCTCCAGAACTGGCTCCTACCTTAAAGAAGCAGGTCTTTGGGTCTACTTGGAGTCTCTATTTTGTTATACCAGTCTGTTTTGTATATCTCGACACCCAAATCACACTTGATTAGCTTTGATTGGTAAACTTATCTTAAGATACCCTACCCAGGACCTCTCCCATGCCAGTTATGATTCTCAGCTCCAGTACCACATCTGCCTGCATGCTGCCATGCTCACTGCCATTATGAAAATGGACTAAACCTCTGTAATGCGGGAGTCCCCTCTGTGTGCTGTGATTACCATTAATGAATAAAGAAAACTGCTTTGTACCAATAGCAAGGCAGAACTTAGGTAGGCAGTGAAAGCTAGGCTGAATGCTGGGAGAAAGAAGGGCAGAGTCAGAGAGACACTATGGAGCTGCTATCAGAGATAGACATGCTAAAACTTTGCTGGTAGGCCATGACCTCATAGTGATATACAGATTAATAAAAATGGGTTAAATTAATATGTAAGAGACAATAAGAAGCTAGAGTTAATGGGCCAAGCAGTGATTTAATTAATACAGTTTCTATGTGATTATTTTGGGTCTAAGCTAGCCAGGTGGCTGGGAACCAACAAGCGGCTTCCGTGCAACACATCTGAAACTGTAAGTGAGCCTCCTCAATTAAATGTTTTCTTTATAAGAGTTGCCACGGTCACAGCAACAGAAAATCCTAACTAAGACAGAAACTGGTACCAGGGACCGGGGTATCTCTGTGATAGGCCTGACCATGTGTTTGTTTGAGTAATCTTGGCCTTTGGTACTTTGGGTTAAGAAAACAGTGGAATGCTTTAAGTACTCCTTAGTGGGCCATACTAGTAGGAGCTAAGCGATGCTAAGAGTTATTTGAAGTATGGGGGCTCAGTCAAGAGGTTTTAAAGGAGAATAATTTTAATATGTTGCCTAGAGATCATTCTTGTGCTGTTTTGGTGAAGAAAGTGGCTGCCCTTTGTCCTTGTCTAAAGAGCCCGTCTGAGGCTAAAGTGAAGAGTTTTGGATTAATTCCACTGGCAGAAGAAATCTCAAAACAACTTAGTATAAACTCTGTCTTGTGGATATTAGTGTTAACTCTGATGAAAATGTATAATGAAGATGAGCAAGCTGAGCAGGGCAAATTATAAGAAGTAAATTTTGAGGTGGGAATAAAGAGTACCAGGAAATGGAATGGAGCTAAATCCTATATTCAAAGAGATAAACAGATTAAGAAATGGAATAAAGGGTGTGATGACCTCAGGGCAAGATCCCAACTAAGTTTCCAACTTGTGGAAAGAAACTAATGAGAAGCTTAGAGCCGGGTATGCTGGGGCACACCTCCAGTCCCAGCACTGCGAAGACAGAGGCTGGCTGATCTCTGAGTTTGAGGCCAGCCTGGTCTTCAGAGCAAGTTTCAGGACTTAGGCAGTGAAAGACAGAAAGCTGGTGAAGATGTAATTGAATGAGGGGGCCGTGTTCCAGCCCCAGTAAGCAGAAGGACTTGGTAGCTTCAGCCAAATGGCTCTGGGTTTAGTGCTAAGGAGAGAAGAAATGGGTTATGGAGTTTGCCTCCATGCCTAAAGAAAGGTACTGAGGACAGGGGTGTGTCAGGGGTGTCCCTGAATGGAGGCCTAGAGAGGTCATTGTGTGAAGCTGTGAAGTGGAACCCTGGATTGCCTTGGAGACCCCAAGATGTTAGAGACATTAGAGTCATGGGATACCTGCTGAAGAGAGCTGCTAACAGGGAAAGGAACCAACCTGAGAGAAAGAAATGTATTCCAATCAAGATCTGAAGAACATTTTGACGTCAGACTTGGAGATGCAGAGTTTGGAATGGGCTAGCTGGTTTTCAGTCTTGCTTTGGTCCAGTATTTCCTCATTATGCTCCCTTCTTTGTTTTGGAATGATAATGTCTTTCCTGTGCCATGATATGTTGGAAATATGGGATCTGCTTTTTTATTTTTACAGGACAATTACACTTAACAGATTGGCATGTGTCTCAGAAGAGACTTTGTACTTTGAAACAAGTTGAGACTGTTATAAACTACAGGGCCTTTGAAGTTGAACTAAACACATTTTTTACATTATGATATGGCTATAAGCCTTTGACAGTCAGTGAGTGGAATGTGGTGGTTTGGTAAAAAAATGGTCCCTAAAGGGAGTGGCACTATGAGGAGGCATGGCTTTGTTGAAGGAAGTGTGTCTCTGTGGGGGTGGGTTTTGAGGTCTCTTTTGCTCAAGCTTCCCTCAGTGTGATAGTCAGTCGACTTCCTGTTGCCTGCAAGATGTAGGACTCTCAGCTCCAGCACCACGTCTGCCTGCATGCTGCCATGTTCCCTACTGTGATGATATTAGACTGAACCTCTGAAACTGTAAGTGAGTCACCCCAAATAAATGCTTTCCTTATAAGAGTTGCTGTGGTCATGGTGTCTCTTCACAACAATAAAAATCTAAGACATCAGGCAAGCAGGCCACTCAGAGCTACATCCCACCCTGGCTCTTCTAAGTACTGAAGTCAGACGGTGTACATCTTTTAATGTTCTTTTGGAAGTCGTTTTGACTTTTTGATGGCCTTTGTGTTTCCACCTTAGTTTTAAAACCAAGAACAATAAAGGGGAGGAAGGGAAGGAAAAGAACACTTTTTTACACAGATGTTAAACGCCTGAGCTGAAGTCCTCAGGCTTGCGTGGCGAGTGCTCTTACCCATTGAACCGTCTCTCCAGTCCCTCAGCCTCTCTTTTAAAAAGGGTTTATTCATTTATTTTTATTTGTGTGCATGTATGTGTTGCCTCCATGAGTTTATGTCCACCAGAGGCATGCAGGGACCCATGGAAGTCAGAGGGTGTCAAGAGCCTTTGGAACTGGAGTTACAGACAGCTGCTTGACATGGGTTCCGGGAACTGAACCCAGGTCTCTGGAAGAGAGGTAAGGACTTTTAACCAATGAGTCACCTCTCTGGCCCTTATCAGTTGATTGTGAATGTGCAGATCTTACATATTTGTTAGTTTTGGCCCTAAGTATTACATATTTTTGATACCACCATAAATGGCTCTACTTTTGCCAGGTGGTGGCGGCGCACGCCTTTAATCCCAACACTCAAGACGCAGGGGCTAGGCAGATCTCTGTGAGTTCAAGCCAGCCTGGTCTACAAAGTAAGTTCCAGGACAACTGGGGCTACACAGAGGAACCCTGTCTTGGGAAAAAAATAGTTTTCCTTTTTAATTTTTTTGTGTTAGAATGATTTTTATATATCAATCCTGTGTCTTTGTCTTGTTAAACTCACTTTTTAGTTTTATCAAAGTTTTTCTAGATTCCATAAGTTTTTTTTAAACAAATGGTCATGAAATAAGCTATCATGTCTTTCTTTAAAATATGAATGAGCTGGGCGGTCTTGGTGCATGTCTTTAATCCTAGCACTCAGGGGGCAGAGGCAGGAGGATCTCTGTGAATTTGAGGTCAACCTGGTCTACACAAGGAGGTCCAGAATAGTCAGGGATACCCCTAACCAATCTGCTTTCTTCCTCAAGACTCATATCCAAACATTTCAACTTCTTTCCAATAATGCCATCAAGTTATTAATCTATCTATGAATTAGTCCACTGATAAATCAGAAGACCCAGCCCAGGACCTACTGACCCCTTGCTGACGGAATGAATGCACCAGGTGGGGAGGAAGCCTTCAACAAGCACATAAGTCTTTTGGGAGGACATTTCATATCCAGACACTAATATCTGCTCAGTTGTACTGTCAGAGTTTTAAATAATGAACAAGTCAGGCTTGCATTCCTGGGTTATCCTCCCTAGTCATAATATACTCTTCTTCATACAATTGGATTCAGTTTGTTAAAAGTTTGGTGTGGGTTCTTACATCTTGTTTATGAGGAATGTAGGTCTGCTGTTTTCTTTCCTTGCAATGTTTTGTCTGGCTGTCCGTCCTCCCTTTCTGGTGCTGGGATTGGAAACTCTCAGTGTGGTTAGCAGGGGGGCTAATCTTAGGGCTCATCTCATCTTTTACCCCATTCCTCCAGGAATCAGTAACCTTCACTGCCTGATATATAATGTCTTGAAAGCTATTAGCTCAGATATTTTTTTCTGAGTTTTCAGTTACTTTGAGTGGAAGAATAAATCTAGTCTCTGTTCTTTCACCTTGGTTTGTGTTGGAAGTCTCCAAGGACAGATAATTTTTACAAGTTGATTTAACGTTGTAATTCTAGATCTCTGAAAGCCTTCTTTGGGTTTATTAAAGACAGAGTTTAACTAATTAAATTAAGCTTTTAAGCTTTTGTTTTACACTTCATTCTTTGATTTTTTAAGGTGGTCTTAAAAATCATTTGTGTGTGTGTGTGTGTGTGTGTGTGTGTGTGTGTGTGTGTGCCTGGCACCCACAGAGAGGGTATTGGATTCTCTGGGACTAGTGTTACAAGCAGTTGTGAACTGCCAGACGTGGGACTTGAACCAGTGTCCTCTGGAAGAACATCAGACTCTTACTCACTAAGTCATCTTTCCAGCCACCCTAGACTCTTCATTCTAATGTAGCCTGGGGTGCAGGCAGGCTTTGGCAGAATGGACACAAATTTAAAGGAATGCTAATAAGCTCCCTCTCTAGCTAATGCCTAAAATTTCAATATTAGACTGTCCCTGTTAGGGAGAGCAATCCTTTATCAAGCTTCTCTTCCAGATACCTCACAGGGAAATTGTGTTGAGTCCTTACTATCCTATTGTTAACATAGATAATGCTATGTTACATATAAGTAAATTATGTATAAATAAATAATCTAATGCTAACAAGTCTTTAGCTGTTCGACCTTACAAGTAATACTCTTGCATCAGTGGTCACAGAGGGATGACCACCTGTGTGCCTGAATGCCAACAATATTAAAAGGTCCCAGACAGTTCCCACAAAATGTCTTGGAGACTGTGGTTCAGTTCTTGGGCCCAAAAAGCAAGCCTTTTAAGTCAATTATAGGATTCTGTTATTGTTAACTTTCTGTCAGGGGAAAAAAAAAAATGAGAAGTCAACTTCTTGTTTCTGGGTCTGCGGTTAGGCATAGCATCACGGTGGAGTGTGAGGTAGATCCAAATCTACTTATTTTACGGTGAATGAGAACAAAGAGATGAGAGGCCAAGACACCGATGTCCCTCTGAAGTGCACATCTCCAATAACCTCACCTCCTACTGCCAAGCCCCTCCTCTTAAAGGGTCCAAGCCCCTCCTCTTAAAGGGTCCAAGCCCCTCCTCTTAAAGGGTCCACCAGTCCCAATAGCACCGTCACTGGGGACCAAAATTTAGCACATGAATCTTTGGCGGACACTTAGGGTCCAATCCATAGCACTGCTGTTACTCAAGAGTTCCCCCACCTTTGACAAATTACATACCCCACTGGCTTCAGAAGCGGGCGGTGTACAAAACCACGTGACTCTCTGCTTCCTTCAAGCCAGAGGCTACACAGAGGTGAAGTTCCAGGCACAAAATATGAGTAGGCTGCATTGGTAGGTTTTGCAGAACCAGGCTGACGATGGAGCTCAGCCTTCAGTTATTGGAGGAGGCGTCATCTTAGCTATCGTGGCGTTTGGTTTTAGTGGATGAGGCCTCTGCATCACCAGGGGTTTCTTGCAGAATGTCAAAATGAACCGAGTTCCCAGAAGACTTTAGGCTGTTTTATATTCTTAATAAGTAAACTGGAGATCAATGCCCCTGGGAACCCTTAGCTGCATAAGCAGCAGCAACACGACACGAATTGCTCCAAGTTTCTATTTTTCACTGATGATGTCCCGCATAGGACTTGACTAGGTGAATTCAAGAATTCCTGTCTTGGTCATGATGCAGACATTTCTAAAGCTGTTAGAGGTTTTTATTTTCTACAGAAATCTCGGGAGAATAGAACAAAGGACTCAGACCATCATGCCTTGCTGCTAGATACGATCAAGACAGACTCTGAGGCCGAATAGAGGAGTGCAGATCACATTCACCTGGGGGCTGGAAAAACAGAAACCGGTCCTTGCTCCAAGCCATTCGAATTTGGAAAGGATGAGGCAGGGCTTTAGCCTCCTCTTTTCTTTTTTAATCAGATGGAACTTTTTTTTAATTCTAATTCTAAAAAATCTAATATCTTTATTAATTCTTTGAAAATTTTATACACACATGGAATGTATTTGGGGTCTATTCACCCCATTCCTCTCGGATCCATCTTCACCTCTCCTCCCAACTTTATGCCTTCTCTTATTATTTTTTATAATCCAGTGTCTTACTGTACTATGGCTGTGAAGAGACACTACGGCCACAGTAACTCTTAGAAAGGAAAATATTTAATTGGGGCTGGCTATGGCTTCAGAGGTTTAGTTCATTATCATCACGGCAGGAAGTATGGTGATATGCAGGCAGACATGGTGCTGGACACACTTAAATCAACAGACAGCAGTAAGAGAGAGAGATACTGGGCCTGGCTTGAGCTTCTGAAATCTCAAAGCCCACCCCCAGGGGCACACTACCTCCAACAAGGCCACACCCACTCCAACAAGACCACAGTTCCTAATAGTGCTACACCCTATGAACCTATGGGGGCCATTTTTATTCAAACTACCACACCTACTGAGTTCAGTTTGTGCTGTCCAGGTAGAGATCCATCTGGGCCACCCAGTGAGATTGGTCAACTTACCAGAGACCACACCCTTAAGAAAACTGACTATCCCCAGCAATCAACTGTCAATAGCTCCTCAGTTAGGGGTCAGAGTTCATGAGCTCCTCCCACCTCCACACCCAGCCTTGTCTTTAACAAGCATTCAGCATTTCTACCGTGGACTCAGGCCGACCTTCCACGCGGCAGTCAGTGATTTTGCCAGGTGCTTTAGTGTCCCCTACCGCCACCCCCCTAGGAAAGAGGCTTTGCAGACTCGGAGAACTGAGATAGTTAGGGCCTACAAGAAAACAGAGAGGAGTCGACTGGCAGGGAAAGGTGGAGACATCATACTGGGGAGAGAAGTTCAGTGCTAAGGCTCTGGTGACCACACTTCCTCTTCCTGTGACTCTCTGTGTGTGCGTCTCAGTTATGGACCACCCCAGGCCCAGAGTGCCAATGCTGAGACAGCTTGTGCTCTGTGGAGAATTGGGAAGCCTCCTGTCTTGGCAGTAGGGTAAAACTTGACCCTCATTATCTACCAAACAAGGTAGGACCTGTGACTGGGTGCCTGATAGCAAAGATGTTACCGTGCTCCCACAAAGAAAGGTGACAGCAAGGCCAGCCAGGGTGTCACGGGAGAGCCCTGCTTGTGGATAATGAGCCAGGGCTGGGCCTGAGCTTGGCAGTCTCTCTGTGGGGCACTGTGAGGCAGGTTGGCAAAACCTGGCACAATGAGCCTGAGATCTTAGCCAGAATGGCCTGCTCCATTAAAGAGGAGACAAAGAAACCTGGCCCTGGCAAGGAGCACTTTCCTTTGGAGGCAGTAGCAATGCTAGAAAGTGTGGTTTCAGCTGTAGTTAGGAGGGAGCTTCTCGGGGCTTTTAAACCTTGTTGTTTGTGACTCAGTGAAGTCAGGTACAGGACAAAGCTGTTGAGGAGCAGAAGTCCCACCACCCGTGCATTAGCAGGAATCTTAGGTCACCATGGAATTTAATAGATACACACACGTGAAGCCTGTGTGTGTTGAGTAGTGATGAGGTAGTCTCTCAGGACACACAGGAGAATTACCATTGTGTATGTGTGTCTATGAGGGCATGAGTCTATGTGAGAGAGTATGTCTCTGTGTGTGAGTGTCTGTGGGTATGTAAGTGTGTATATGTGTTATGTGTCTGTGTGTGAATATGTATGTTTGAAGGTGCCTGTGTGTGTCTGTGAGTGTATGTGTGTTTGTGACTGTATGTCTGTGCATGTATGTCTGAGTGTGAACATGTGTGTCTGTTAGTATGTAAGTGTGCCTGAGAATGTGTGCATCTGTGTATTATGTGTATTTATAAGTATGTCTCTGTGTGCATATGTGTGTCTGTGATTGTGTGTGTGTTTCTGAGCATGTGTGTGTGTGTGTGTGTGTGAATGTGTATGTATGTGTGTGTGTATCTGCGAGCATGTGTGTGTGTGAGTGTGTATGTCTGTCACATAACTTTACCACCAAGAGGAAAGCTGGGTTGGACAAATCTCTCAAGTGAAATTGGTGGATTCTATTTCCAGGAGACCTCCCCTGCCCTCTGACCCTTGATCCACCATGCTCTACCCACCCCAGCTCCACAGTTTCCTCACCCAGACACCCTGACAGCTCTCCCTCAAATGGTCCCTTTCTCTCTTTTTTTCCACAGGAATTTTTACTCCTCTGGCTATTTTATTTATTTATTTTTTGTTTTTCAAGACAGGGTTTCCTCTGTGTAGCTTTGGAGCCTGTCCTGGAACTCGCTCTGTAGAGTTTGCTCCCCAGACTCACAGAGTTCCGCCTGCCTCTACCACCCAAGTGCTGGGACTAAGGGTGTGCGCCACCACCGCCTGGCTCTCTTCATGGCTCTCCCATCAGGATTTGTGAGCCACCTTTGAGCCCTCCAGGCTGACGAAGCCACTAAAATTCTTAGTCACTACTGAATCACCATTGCTTGATGCGGCATCTAAGATGCAAAGGCAGAGTCCGTTCTGAGAGAGCTCAGTGGTTTTCTACTTTTACCCCTAGGCTGCTGCCTTTGTCTGGTGGCTGTCAGGAAAATTCCCTCCCCAGAAAGATGTATCAGGATGAGCTTGACGTCACTGGAGCATCCGAGGGAGGTGACCTGGAGCAAGAAGAAGGAGCAATGGGTTTAGGTCCTGTCAGGACATGCACCCCAATTCCATTCATCTCCCCATCCCTTCATTACTACCATTTGCCCTTATGAACATCCCTCCAAAATAAGTAAATAAAGATAAAAACAAAACAGAGCAAACCATCTCACGGTGGAAGCTGTAGTGTGTCGCAGTGTGTCACACCGTGTACCCTTTAGTTTGTACATCCCATACATCTTTACTAGCAAGCGTTCATTGCAATGAGTCATTCATTGGTGTGGTTGACGCCTCTGGCTTTTTCTGCATTATCAGCGCTGCATGCTCACGGGGACTCCTCTTGGGTATCCTGCTGTTGTCCTGTGTCATGGAGATCCTGCAGCTTTGGATCTGCAGGACCGGCCCCTCAACACACTCCAGCAGATCACAGATGCACACTGTGCTTTCAGGAACGCTTGGCGGAGCTGATACACAAACGAGGCCCTTTACTGAGGCTCCCTGTTCTGGCCTCTGGTCTCACCCTCTGTAGTTGTTAGTTCAGATAAGATTGTGTCGTGTGGTGTCTGGAAGTGACTCTTTGGGTCTGCTGACCCCAGCAAGCTGTGTGACATTACTAACTGAACAAAACCAGGAGGTGGTTAGAGCTCCCTTGTGAGAGGAGGCCACTTTGTTGGAGTATGTTTCTCTTTGCTGTTTTCTGTTTGACATTAGCAATAAATCCCTAAAGTTTCTGGAAATGATTTGACCTTAACTCTTATAACTATCTAAAGGGTGAGATTCTGAGAGGTAAGCTCTAGAACTGATGAAGGGATTAAGGGCTGTGTGACTTCCTGGAGAGAGACCAACAAACTTCTATTCACCCTGATGTTGCCAGTGTCAGGCCAAAGCAACAGTTCCACCCAGGTCTAGCTTAGTGAGTCAGGAAGTTTATTGGGGTTCTTTACAAGAATATGTATAGGTGAAGAGTGTGGGCAACATAAAAGCAACTATCTCACCAAAGGCTCACCCCAGCCTGGGGGGCTGATGATTGGTTTAGGAGGTGGCCCTCCAAACCAGGGCTTTATGACAATAGGGAGCGCAAGCCCCCAGGACACGGAGCAGTGGTGGCTGAGTTTGACAGCCCATTCCGTGGTCAGCTGGATGAGCCTAGCTGTAGGGGACACAGTAGCAGGGACATGAAAAGCCCTGAATCCAATAGGGGCAGAGATCAGGTGCAGCTCAAAGGGACGGTCAACGTAAAACCTGCCCTACTTACCATCCACACCTATGGGAGCCAGCCATCCAGCAGCGGGACTGCAACCCTGGATGTGAAGACAATCTAAACAACACCATAGCAACCGGAAGCTGCCGGCAGGCAAAGCACTCATTCACATAAAATAATAAAAATATTTTTAAGAAAAAAAAACCGGGGGAGTGTGCCAGCTCTGGACAGACAGATCCATGGCCTCGCTCCTAAGAGAAGGAGGAGGCAACTGCCTCACCGGGAGTCAGACTGCCAGAAGCTTGCTGTGCCTGAGGCAGGAGCTCTGTCAGGGACCTCCCTCAGCCTCTGTCCACTCCAGCAGATCCTTCCATGGCTGTAGATAAGGGTCGCATTCCTGTCTCAGCCTCCAAAACCCCGGCTTTGACTTCAGAAAGGAATTCATTCCTGCTGCTGTTCCCAGCTTCTAAGACTACTCCAGAGACCTGCAGGAACTGAAACCCTTGTGGCAGTTCTTGGCTGGCATCCTACGGCTACCAAGAGTCCAAATGTCACCATTCCAACTTCAAGTTGATCCTCCCACTCCCACACGGTCTGTTTTTCCTACTTAAAGTTGCTAAGCCTCAGTTAATAAAACTCTCCTCCACTGTATACCCTTGGCTGTTTTCTCAATTCATTTTAAAGAGAACAAGTCAAGAAAGAGCCTCGTTAGAGGCTGGAGAATTGACTCTCTGAACGTCTCAGTGATCCATGAAAGCTGTACCCCTGGAGCTCCCTGCACAGGTAACGAGGAGACTGCTCAGCCAGTCGGTGTCCTCCTGTCTATCCAGTGCTCCGGCTTATTTAACCTTGGGGAGTAACCAGTGCTTTCTGAGTCTTGTAAGTTTCAGTTACTTCCTGGGCTTTTAAAGTTTTCATTACATCTTGAGTTTCGCAGCTTCTTTCCTGCTTCGGGTTGGGCGGGTGGGTGATAGTTCAGTTATGAAGAATAGACAAGCAATAGTGGCTATTACTTTGCATTGGGTGCTCATCCTGCAGGTTGCCTGGATAAAACAAAACAAAAGAAAAACAACCTTGTTTTGTGTTCTAGTTTGGGGCTTGGTGGCTTAGTGCACTGACCTTGTTCAGGAGACTGACTTCAGTTCCGCAGAAGGAAAATTTAGCGTCAAGTTTGACCTCAGTGATAGCGTTGGACTTAGGTCAGATTCATCCTGGAAACGTAACTATTCATAGCGCAAGGCTGACATCACATCCTGGCAGATAAGGCAGGTGTCTGTCCAGTCCTCGGTCCTCGATGTGACTCCTGCATATGTGACCCGCTAGCACACTGTCTTAGAAAGACTGACACTTCTCACCAACCTAAATGACCTTAGAGGTGTCTGTTGAACTTGGAGACGACAATCCGGACAAAAATACCTGTCCTCTAATTGTCCGGTGGTGTGCTGAAAAACCACAGAGAGGCCTCCCTGACAGTATGAGGTGGCAGAGAAGCCCTGCTGGAATGTTGTCATCAGCCACAGGTGTCTAATGCTCGCTCCATCCTCAGACAGGCTAGTCCAGGATGGAGTCCCGGGCACCGCTTCTCAGATTAGGCTCCACGGATAAAGCATGGATATTGCTGTCTTTGTGGGGCCGTTTTCAAGCAGATCAAGACCCATCTGGACTTTGTTTTCTTGACGTTCACTTGACAGGTGTCTGTGAGAGAACTGGTGTGGTGGTGGCCAAGCCTGGAGGGATGACCTTGAGGTGCTTTGCAGAATTCGAGTGGCCTCCAGACTTGTGCCTGGCAGTGGGGACAGAGAAGACAGAGCAGAGGGGAGATGTGTTTGATTAGCATTGAGCGGCCTCCCTGACCAGTCATCTCTTTCATACCCTGTCGTTAGCATCTTGAGGAACAGTGTTGAAGATGGCCCATCCGATGTCTGTCCCTCTAACTCTATCCCTGTGGCAGAATAATAGTTCCAAGCCTGGACTACTCAAAACCCCCCATGAACTAGGAATGACTATCCCTGGGAATGGTGGCTAGGAGTCTCTCCTGTTAAACTGAAAGATGCCTGAGTGTCTGTGGTTGAATGGGAGATACCATATGGGATACGGTACAGCAGCTGGAAACTCTGTCTTTAAGAAACTGACTGCCGGGTGTGGTGGTGGCTCATGCCTTTAATCCCAGCACTTGGGAGGCAGAGGCAGGTAGATCTCTGTGAGTTCAAGGCCAGACTGGTCTACAAAGTGAGTTCCAGGACACCTAAGGCTAGACATAGAAAGAAAGAAAGAAAGGAAGGAAGGAAGGAAGGAAGGAAGGAAGGAAGGAAGAAAGGAAGAACTTGACAATGTCAAGAAAACTAAAGTCATTTACAACACATGATCTCGTATTTGTGAAACATACATGAGCGGACGTATTTATATAAACATACATACAGCCATTAAAAAGACAAAGACAATCTGATGTGTTGGGAACTCCTCTGGCCTGTGTCTCTGTGGGTACTCACGAGGAGCACACAGGTAAAGGAGGCCATAGGCGGATTCCATTGTGGTAACCGAAGGGCTCTCAAGGACAGAGAGGGACACCTGTCCATTCTAGTGACTTAGTACTTGTTGTACCGCCCAGCCTACCTCCACCCCTGGACACGGAGAGTCGGCATGGTGGGTTTTGTGAAGGGCAGATCTCCGAGGGAGGTTATAGACTAGGACTAACATCCAACTCTTTGCTTGGATGGTGGGGAGAGAGAAGATGATGGAGACATGGTTGAAGATTACTGGTTCATCAGCTGCATGCTTCCTGCCTGGACCCTGACTCAGTAGCTCCAGGTCAGCCAATGTCCCACCAGAAGGAAGCCAGGCAGAGCCCACTCAGAGTAAAATATACCATGCCAATTTCTCAAACCATCCAAACAGTCTCTTTAAGGCTAAGGATGGGGCCTGATCGGCATGACCCACAGCTGAGAGAGCAGCCGTGGAGATGGTTTATGTGTGAGTCCCAGGCCATCAGAGGAGGATCACAGAACAAAGCGACCACAAACTCCAGGCCAGCTGACTTCCCATGGAATGTGTGCCAATGAGGCTCCAGCCGATTTTATTGAAATCCCGAAGGACAGGGTGACGTCAGTTGACATCTGGGCTGCACTCGTTCGTTATCAGGGAGCTACGCGGAAGACACGGGAGGCATGCCCATCAAATTGGTGGTGCTCAAGAAGCTGAAAGGAACTAGTGCGCTAATTACAAACCAGAACGTGACAACAGGCTCAAACACTGCCCTGAACGTCACAGGAAGAAACAATACAGATGAAGGACAAGCTCCACGCTTGAGATAAAATAAAGAGCAGGCAGCCTGGGCCCCCCCTTCAGGCTCCACCATAGCTGTGTCTTCCTGAGGATCAAGGACGCTCTGCACTTTATGCTTTGCTATGGGGTCCATGTCCCGCCCAGAGTGTGCCTGAGTGTGCCCGCAGGAAAGCAAGCACCTGGGTAGCTGTGTGATGTGGGGACTCTCATGGTTGACTGTAGAACCGGCCAGGACTTCCTGAGCAAATGAAGGCTTGTGATTTCATCTGTTCCGACTGAGCTTACAGAAGAGGCACGGGAGCGGTGACTGAATGGCATCCCTGAGATGCTCTGTATGGTTTCAAATGGGCGAACACTGAGGCTTCACCGTAGTCCAGCGGCTCTTCAGCTCACACAGATCGAGATGAAAGAAGATCCCATCGGGATAGGTCCCTGACCCCTACCTCCTGCAGCAGTCCAGAGCTGAGGTGAGCCAGGCAGGAGCAGCCCCAAACGTGATGAACAGGACGGGCCACAAAAACATTATGCCTGATGGAGCTGAGCAAGCCTTGTGTCCCAGGCTCAACAGTATCATAGGCTGTGAGTTCAAGTGTGGGGTGTACAGACTTCAAGGGAACGGGCGGGAGCTAAATATGGACGTCCATGACCTGGAACCACAGGTTCAGGTTATCTCAAAAGACGTATTCCACCGTAAAAGTGATTACAGACAGTTTATTAGTTACAGAACAAAGAAAGTCATATATCAAAGCATTTCTCCAATATGAAATTCATTTGTGGGGACCACATGTGAGCGCTGATGTAGGTTTCAGATGTTATCGGATGGCAGGCTTGGCTTTTGCATTGGCGGCAGCGAGTGCTCTGCTAAGAATAGGATCTTAGGTCAAACACACAGGAGTGGGCCCCGAATGGCTTTCAAAGGGACTAAAAATAGCTCTAGATAGTTTGGTCTGCAACATCCTAACTCTCCATAATCACAGTCAGTCTTTGACCTCATAGAATTTTGCATACAGGTGTGGCTTTTTTTTTTTCTTTTTTCTGGGAACTTGGATTTACAGTGGGGGAGAGGTTGACCACTCTGCCACCCAGCACAATGAATGGGTTTTCTTCTGGCCTGATACCTGTGAATTCTCTACATCTGATGATGTAGGATGGATTTGACTGCGTTTGTGGATTAGAACGTAATAAAGGTGGATAAGTCTGCCCTCAGCATTCTCTCTGATAGAACTGCAAGCCCTGAAGGAACACTGGACACTTAGTAGGGATAAAGAGAGGCAAAGTGGTAGAACTTACGTTAGAGACGCAGGACAGACAGTATGAGCACCAGTCGTGAATGCACGGTTCCCCTCCCTATGAGAAAAATCCTGCCTTACCCAGGTCTCTACTCCTAGATGTTTACAGAGAAGATGAATTGAGGCTGTTGCCTGCAATCCACCTCCAGCAGCAAGGGAACCAGGAAGAGGTGTGAACAGCCTAGCCATCCAACAACTGGAATAGACAACCAAGATGGCTCGAAATGGACCACGAAACGGCCGTTCACCAAGCAGAAGTCAAACTGCCGTCTGTTTCTGGTTCATTGGTGATTCCCATACGAACGCCTGTGATTTATGTCTAGATGTCACCGTGAACTTTACCAGATTTGCGAAACTACGACACGTATGATTTGTAGACGTCAAGACTGGCTGGCTTTCCGGTTTAATGACAGCTTGAAGGGCCCTGGAGCTAACTCACCTCCACTAGCCGAAGACGGTTTGCTCTGCAGAACACGGACCGCTGTGAACGCAAAGCGTTTTGTAAAATGGGTGTTCCTTCCCCTCCCAAGCAGCTGTGTGCCGGGGAGGAGTTTACAGGCAAGGTGGTAAAAGGTAAGCTAAGGGCGTGATCATTGCAATCTGGATAGGTCTTCACCATGCTTCCGTTTCAGTCTGAGACCATCTTATTCTGGACCAGAAAGTAAGCACAGTGTGTTGTTTTTGTTACTGCCTTTTAAAAGAGCCATGTACAAACTGCTGCCTGTTTAGGTCTGTATCCATGTGTCTCTATATAATACACGTACACACAGGGTTACACACACACTGCTGGTGGTCCTCTCCTGATGAACTGAGATGAGGGTGATAGAATGTTCTTCAGCTTGACAGGTGTTCTTATGACCCACATCAGTCATATTTATGACACGCCTGCTCTTTATTTAAAGTTAAATTAAGGAGCTATGGCTGTGACTCAACAGTGGAGCACTTGCCTCCCACATGTGGAGCCCCATCCTTCCCTTCCCAGTGAAAAAGACCTAGGATGGGGAGAATTTGAAAGGTCTCGTGATGACTTGTGTCAGGAAGGGTCTCTGACCACATGGTTTACTTGCTTGACCATCTCTCTGGGATGGAGCAGAGGAGAAAGCCCCAGCTTTCCTATTGAGATAAGATCCCAGGAAAATTCACTGTGATATACTAGCACAAACGTTTGGCTCTTGTCTTGGTTTCCTGTCATCCAATTAAGTTCTTGGCATTCAGACTCACGTAGCGTCTATTGTCCAAGATGAATAAAAATTTGAACTACAGCTATTTGACAGAACAAATAAAATGATCATTTATTAGACTGATACATCACCCGCATCGAGACCGATTTCCTCTGGGAACCGAGAGACTGGTTCTGGGCACGCAGCCTGGAGACTCACAGGCACAGGGCTGAGGAGTCTCCCACAGCAGCTAGGACACAGGTCAGGATCCAGAAAAGGAGCACACCCTTCCCCACATTCCTGCACTGGTCACATCCGGGACCCACCAGTCTTGATGATGGTTTTATAGGGTTAGCTTGAGAGGGACATTTGGCTGTCAGTATCCAAGTGACCCCTCTAGAACTTATAAAAAAGCGGGTAGGGTGGGGGTGTGCTGCATGAACCTTACCTTCCAACCCCCGTTCCCATCCTTCTAAACGGTTAATAGGTCTCAAGAGTCTATTCAAAGACAGTTTGTTCAGAAGCTCTTCATTTTTTTCATTGTTTGAGACGTTTTTACTCCTGATTCCCAGTCCACTAAAGCAGCAAGAATGGAAACACAGCTATGGGCTTCCTTTGAAAAGAAAGAGGAATGGGGTGGGGATGAGGGTAGGGCAGAGAGGCGTACGAGCTTCGTCTTAAATGAAGACATGTGTGGCTGATATGCTCAGAGGCAGGAGGAATGGTCTCAATCGCATCTTTTCTCTCCCGCCCCGCACCACCCTTGTCCTTGCCACAGAAAAAGGAGAGAAGCATGTGTCTAAAGTTCCTAGGAACTAAGCTGGAAAAGCCATGTTGGATTGAATTTGACGGATTCTCCGTGTGGTTTTCTCGAACTGCACAGGAGTGCAGGCAGGAGGCTGTTCTTGGGCGAAAGCTCTGAGCTCCTTTGCTTCACTGCACCCTTGCCATTCACAGAGGCGCTCAGTCAAGGATGCCAAATGTCACCTTCACAGTGAGAACTTCATAACTTTGTGGACAATCACGGAAATCTGTTGCCAGAGATCTGTTGACTAGCCAGGCTGTCCAGATCCCAGCGATCAAACTGACTTGGGCTTTAGCTGTCTTTTGGCAAATCCAGTGTCTAGAAGTCTTGCTGGTACTTTCAGGTGCTAAGTATCCGGATCTGACTACACGGGCATCCTTGCTGCTCCTCAACCATCTGAAGGAGCTTCTCACCCTGAGACTTGGTTCCACCATTTCCTCTGTGCACTACTGTCCTTCAAATAGTTATATATTGCTCCATCGCCTCTGTAAGTCTCTTTTTCAAGTGTGATTGTCACAGAGGGTTCCACAATGGAGTCAGTCAACTGTAGACTTAAACTGTGGGCTAGAATAAAGCTTTTTTCCTTGTACATAAGTTGAAGTTTTCAGGTATTTTGCGATGGTTACAGAAAACTGACTAACACAGATGCCATGGTACCTAGTGATAGCTCACTGATGAAATACTTAAAACTGGCTCATGGTAGTGTTACATTCATACTCCTGTTTCCTGGAAGGGGACTGAGCACAGACGGGTGGTGCAGGGACACTCGGAAGTGGCATAAATCATAGGAATGCATAGTCCCCACACAGGCACACATAAATGCAGACCAGGAGTGGGGCAGGCTTCAGAGAGTTAGTCTCTGGCTGGGTGGCCATGTTTTGATACCCCTTTATTGTGTGTAAGCAAGGGAGGGTGGATCTTCAGGAATGGCTGGCCTAATCTGCTATGCAAATGATGTGAGAAAGGCCTTGAGCAGAGGAAGGAAATCACCCTCAGAAGAGAACCTTCAGAAAAAGAAAACCCTTCACCTGAGGCTGGAGGGGACAAAGAAGAGTTATCCAGACAGAAAAGACAAGGACACGCATTCCAGGCAGAAAACAAACATAGTATATATAAAAAGGAGAGCTAAATGGGACATCTCAGCTTGGTTGTGTGTGGAAAAAAGATCAGTGTGTCTGGAATGTCCTAGATGGTGCCAGGAGAGCAGGCACAGCTCTGGGCATGACTATATATTCCGATGACTGAAAGAGCATACAGTTTGTCTGCTTGTCCTTCCTAGTCTGATAGCTCTTTATGACTTTTATGGTCTCTCTCTCTTTCTCTCTCTCTCTCTCTCTCTCTCTCTCTCTCTCACACACACACACACATGGAAATGAGGCATTAGTTTAATAATTGAGTTGAGTTGATGATGAATAACTTTCTTTATTTTTAAATTTATTTATTTTATATATATGTATATATGTATATATATACACATATATATATAATGTTCTGGGCACCAGATCTCATTATAGATGGGTGTGAGCCATCATGTGGTTGCTGGGAATTGAACTCAGGACCTCCGGAACAGCAGTCAGTTCTCCTAACCTCTGAGCCACTTCTCCAGCCCCGATGGACAACTTTCTGTCTTGACATTTTTTTCCTTAGGGAATTGTGAGGTAGGCTGGTTTTGTCACCTGAGTCCCCATGACTGTGACATGACCCTCATGCCCATGGCTTCAGAAAACCTCTAGACAATTATTTCACAAGCGCCCGAATTCCCAAATCAAGCCTCCCATCTCCTTTTCTCCCAGTGACGTGTGCACACCTTATTTCTCTCCCAACTGCGTGTGCACACCTACTAATTTCTTTCCTCACCGCCCTAGCTTCTTGTTTCCGTGCAGAAACTAAATGAAACCCCAAGGGTATCCTTAAACCAAGAAACAGAGCTTGCCATTTCAGCAGCTTGGTTTTTGAACAGCAGAGATGTTTTAATGCAGCCTGTCAAGAGGTGGGGGGGAGGTGGCTGTTGTTTGAGAATGATGTACTCCATTGCTGGATGGACCAACTCCTGAGTTCACTATCCAGGTAGTAGCCCTGTTTCCTGGGAAGCCAATTGTGATGAGTCTTTTCTGTCCTGGACTCTTGTTTCCCCTTGCCCCTCGCCTCACTAACAGAAGCTGGAACCCACATTTTATGTGGTTTCCTGGTTTTGATTTACATAAGTGTTTGTTCCTCACAGGGGGAACCGCTTTACACAGAGATGAAATTTATGTGGTGTCAGCAAAACCCACACCCAGATGGCCCCAGGCTGAAAGAATTTGACCAGCAGGTGCTGCTACGTGCCTGCTTCAGTTCGAGGCTGACAGCTCACAGCTGTCTCTGCCTTTGCAACCATAAGCACCAAGTCCGGATGTAATCACCCAGATTCCTGCGCTCATCTTCTCTGCATTCTTATACAACTGCCCAACCTTCATTCAGGACACTAAGCCAGCCAAGGGAAGCAAATGGGGAGAAACCAAAACTCCCTCCAAACTCCCCCCAGCGCATTACTTTCCACGGGAAAGCTCGTTCTCCGCACAGTAACTCTTTGGGAAAGTTCCTGCGTGACAGAATGTAGCTGTAACTATGCCAGGAAGCAAAGTGGAGAAGCAGCCTGCTCTGAGTGCCTTCTAGAGGGTTTTGCAGGGAACAACCATGGAGTCAGGCTCTTGACTATAGATCTGCTCTCTCAGTGACTCTGGTTAGCCGCTGAGGGACCAGAAGAAAATAAGTTGGCTTCCTAGGGTCTCATGGCGCCACAATGGGAACCCTAGGTCTTCTGTGTCTTGGGAAATCAGTGTTCCCTACAGTGAGGTGAGGCCTGAGGTTGGTTCTCTGCTTCTCACTCTGTGTTCTGGGGTGTGGGAGAGTTGATGAGGCTGGGAGAGGCCCCACCACATGGATTGGACAGTCAGTTTACCAGACAAAGGGGAAGAATACAAACTGGCTGAGCCAGTCGGAGCTGTTTTCTCTTGGGATGTAAATATAAGACACAGGCAGGAAGTGAGAATGTGGAGGCACAAACCTTTAATCCCAGCACTCGGGAGGCAGAGGCAGGTGGATCTCTGTGAGTTCGAAGTCAGCCTGGCCTACAAAGTGAATTCCAGGACAGCCAAGGCTACACAGAGAAACCCTATTTCGAAAAACAAAAACAAAACCAAAAAGGAAAACAAAACAAAACAAACAAGAAAAACATTGAAGATTAGTGAGATGGTTCAGCAAGTAACTGTACTTAAGGAGTAAGCCTGCTAACCTGAGTGTGACCCCCCAAGACCCACCAAAAAGTGGACAGAGAGAGTTGATACACAAAGTCGTTTTCTGGTCTCCACATATGCCTTAGCACATAAGCGCACCCACCCAACACGATAAATAAATGACTTCATTAAGGAAAAATAATAAGCAGCAGAGAGAGACACTTGAGGCCAGCTTCCTGTCTCCACATGTGCATGCACCCAGCTACAGATACACCCACACATCCCACACACAGACAGACACATCCGAAACAGCCAACAGTGTCCACAGCAGTGTTGGAAGGAGGCCGCTTGTTGGTTCCCAGCAGCCCGGTTAGCTTAAACCCAAAATAATTACACAGAAACTATATTAATTAAACCACTGCTTGACCCATTAGCTCTAGCTTTTATTGGCTAACTCTTACACATTAATTTAACCCATTTCTATTAATCTGTGTATCGCCATGTGGCAGTGGCTTACCGGCAAAGTTTTGGCATGTCTGACTATGGTGGCTCTGTGGCTTCTCTCTGACTTCTTTCTCCTAGCATTCAGCCTAGCTTTCCTTGCCTACCTAAAGTCTGCCTTGCTATAGGTCCAAAGCAGTTCCTTTATTCATTAATGGTAATCACAGCACACAGAAGGGACTCCCCATCACTTCAGGATCCATGGAAATGATTCCTTGGAGAGGTGAGGAGCCCTTGACTTGCAGCATAGTGGTGACTTTTCTTTCTCCTTCTCCCTTGGGAGGTTTTGAATCACTCACCAGGACTGAGCTCCTCCTGTCTTCCTCCCCACTGTTCGTTCCTACGTCCTTCTTTCCCTCATCAGCCCAGGACCTAATAAACACAGCTGACCTCCCATAAGGCTTTATCCTCCCCTAACTCTAGCTAACTGTTTTTCCAAGGATCTGGGGTTAGAAAACAAACTCATTTTGACTTTTAAGTTATTTTCAATCTATTCTTGACCATTATTTACCATAAAAGTAGTAACCAGGGAGATTAACCTGTCATATGAAATATATTCCCAGATTTTTATTGTTAGATACAACGGAGACACAAGATTCCTTCTTTGTTGTGTGTTTGATAGGTTATCCATGGGCTAAGCAGATGGATCAGTGAGTTAAGGTGCTTGATCCCGTGGTGAAAGGAGACAGCTAACTCTTTCAAGTTGTTCTCTGACCTACACACACACACACACACACACATACACACACACACACAATTTTTAAATAAAATGTTATCAAAGTTTGGCTGACACTCCAAGACTGTTAATAAAGTTAGCCTGAATCAGTGGGCAGAGCCATCTGACTTTGCTTTTGCCAGAGACCCAATAAGAGGCATATCTCTTCACCCATTGTCTCCAAACCAAAAAGAAATGCCAAACCCACGTCCCCACCGTTTCTTTCCTATGTGTCTTCTCCACCTAACTTGCATTAGCTAACATAGCATTTCTATGACTAATTTTGGTCAGCTAGTTGCTGGCTCACCCCCCTGATTCAAGGTAAACGTCATTAACAGTCTCGGAGTGTCGCAGTACGATCAAACATCCCACAGCGAAGCTTCATAACTGGCTCTTTGGAGGCCTCTGTGCCTATCTTAGGGCAGACATAATGAAAGACCACAGGATGGGTGTGATGATGTAGGCTTGTAATCCCAGCGCTGGGTAGGCTGAGAGATAAGAGGACTGCCGTGCATTAGAGGATAGCCTGGGCTCCTGGTCCAGCTAGAGGATAGCCTGGGCTCCTGGCAGCTAGCCAAGAGTCTGCCGCATGGTGGCAGAAACAGCAGGAGAGACCACAACTCACACGCAGGTGGAAGGGGAGAGTCAATTCCAGGACAGTGTCCTCCGACCACCACATACCTATCATGCCTGGCACATTCCAAAATACATGTACACACGCTTGCACACATATAAACAGGTAGCAAATACTTAAAAAGTAAAAAGAGACTGCAGACATCTTAAGCAGTGTTGCTCTAGAAAACACCAACCTTTTTTTTTTTTTTTTTTTTTTAATCTCAGGTTCTTTTCTGCCCGTAGTCCTCCAGAGGGCCCTATCCTCTGCTCACATGGGCTGGGTCGGGGGACTCAGACACCGTGGATGCATCCCCCAGAGCACTGATGCAGGCGTGCCTGAAGCGGACCTCTTTTACCAGAAGTACCGCTGGCTGTCTCTGGAGTGTCTGTCAGCCTCAGGGAAGATTCTGGGCTCCAGCAGAGCCATCAAAAATCTCTTCTTCCAGTCAGCTGGACAAAGGAGGGAGGTGTCCATGCACCTAATGAGAAACGAAACGCAGTCGTATTTAATCGAGATCATAAGCTCAATCTCTTGTTTGGCGGTGTGAAAATTAAAGTTGCAAAAACACTTGTCTTTCAGAAGCAGTAAAGTGTGCAAAGGTGGGTGACTGTCACATGATGGTGTGTGACTGTTAAAAATCCCAGTGTCTTCAGTAGCATCTCCCTGGTCTCTGTAAAACAATCTTACAGAGAATACATTCGACGGAGCATATTTACATTTCTGATTATAAATGCTCATGCCGAAAAGAAGTGTCTGTGGTTTCTTGTAATCCCGCAGATACTGCCGCTAATCTCTCTGTCATTCCTCGAAATTATCTATGCCCTGGGTGTCCTGTTTCTTCATCCTCCCTTTAGCCCTGGGTGGCTCAGCAAGTTACCCAAGAGATTGCAGCGAGTGACTCAGATGGGTAGGAATTTCCATTCCTCATTCCCCCAGGTAACATTGCCCTGGGCTATGCTGGGAAGATTACCCATCAGACTGTCCAGAAAACCTCACTCCCAGGGCAAGTCTGGTCTTGACGCATAGTCTTCTTTATCTTCCTACGTACAACTAATGAACAAAGACTATGACACAACCGTCTGTATTGTCTGGTCTGGACAGTGTTTCTTTGAAAAATCCATACAGTGGACTACTGAGCTTATTGTTCTCAGGTTTTAGGACCAAGCTTCAGAGGAAAATATGAATATATGTTGAATTCTTTGATTTTTTTGTTTTTGTTTTTCGAGACAGGGTTTCTCAGTAACTATGGAACCTGTCCTGGAACTTGCTCTGTAGACCAGGCTGGTCTTGAACTCACAGAGATCTGCCTGCCTCTGCCTCTCAGTGCTGGGATTAGTGTGAGCCACTACTGCTCAGTGAGTATATGTTGAATTGAAAGAGAATGGAAACATGCTGGTGACCACAGTTTTCTGTAGTGTTCTGCTCCTGACATCTGATCTTGTACCTCTCTTGTCTTACTGGGTGTCAATGATAATGAGAGTGTGTTTGAATACACTGAATATCTCTCTACTAGCCGGAATATCTAGAGCTTCATCTAATCTGACCCCAAGTCCTGTACCCATGGTGACTTGAAACCGTCTGTATCTCCAGTCTCCCAGAATCCTTGGCTTCAATCCCCGACCGTCTACCTTTTCTTGTGTTAGAACCCACACTGTTCTTAAAGACCCAGAGCAGTTCATTCAGTAGCTCCAGGAAAACTTCTGCCTAGTCTGTCTTGTCTCCAGTCTTCAATCCTCTGTCAATACGAAAGTACAGAACCATATACACAACTCATAAAGAGAAGTCCGGTCGCTACGTAGTCCAGCAACTTCCTGTGCCCTCAGGGAGGTAGGCTGTGTTGCTATGCAGGCTTCATTCTGGTCCTCTAGGTGCGGTTCCACCCAATTCAATCTGGTGACATTTCCCTCTTCCCATTTGTCTGTAGAGTCCTGTTCCCCCTTGTGACAGCCGAGGGCTTTGCTTCTGAGGATCTGCAGAAGTCCTTCATGCCTCAGGTAGACTTCCCGGAGGTAACTTGTAGAATTACTTATTTAAACAAGGTCTGATTAATGCCCAACAGAAGGAATAGTGCCACAGGTTAATATGTAACTTCCGGAAGGGGTGGCTGTGTGACCCGGGCAGCACTCGCTGGGTCGTCGTCGTCCCCCCCCACCCCCGTTCCTTAGACCATGGCTTGTCCTTATCTTCGTTCCCCTCCCCCTCTTCCCCAAAGACTCTGGAGAGAAACATGGAAGCTATGGCTTGCTAACCAAAGGCCATGCTGAATTTAGGTTTCATATTTACCTAGGTGGGAAATGCTCTAATTAGGAGACTAGCTCTTTAAATCAAAAAGCCCTTCCTAGAAGGACAGAAATGAATTCCCCCAAAGGGCTTTGTTTTGGGGGATGAGGACCCCTTTCCCCTTCACTCAGAGTCTCTGAGCTGAGGTCAGACAGCTCTTCCTTCCAAACTCAGCAGAGAATGTAACTAGGATTGTGGGTGAGGCTTCCTGGATGCCTGGATAACTTCCAGAATAAGAGGTGACTGTAGAACACCCAACCCCAGGCAGTGAACAAAGAACAAGCGATCTGTGAGCTAGGAGAGTCTGGGTGTGGGGAGGCAGTTTATATAAGAGCAAGAAAAGGAAGCAAACCCTGGGCCAAGTATTGGTTATACCACTGTCTCCTATAGGACTGTTGGGTGTGACTCAAAAAGCTAAGTCTTCATTCCCTTATTGTAATGGGTAAACTACATTCATAGTATCTTTCTCAAGGAGTTCCGGAGGGAATTACACAAAATAATCCATGTAAAATATGCAGAGCCTCAGAATCACTTAAAGAATATCTGTTGTCCTCACTTCCTCATTCATGTACTCTTCCATTTAGAAAAATACCCTGTGCCTAAGATGTACCAAATAACGTGCGAAATAGGAGTAATAAGTAATTGTGTTTTCCCCGAGGAGGCAGATCAGAGGGGGAGCTAATGGATAGGTTTTTCCTGATTATAATCATAGCAGTGGCGCAAACATAATCTAAGGGTGCAATCATGAGCTGAGGTGCCTCTTGTACGGAGAGGTTGGGGCAGACTTCCTTGGTGACACACTTAAGCTGGTTCTTTACGGAAACTTTGGACTTTTTCATACAGACAATAGAGAAATAATTATTTCAGAAAGAGGGGACAGCCTCAAAGCTGGGCGCACACCTTTAATCCCAGCACTCGGGAGGCAGAGGCATTTGGTTATCTGGTCTACATAGCGTGGTTCCAGGACATCCAGGGCTACACATAAAAACCTTGTCTGGAAAAACCAAAAAGAGGAGGAGGAAGAGAAGGGACAGTGTCTACAGAAGCACAACAATGGGAAAGAAAAATCCTTGTGTCTGAAAAACAAATGAAAATTTGACTGGAGTACCAGTGTACAAGACGGGTGTGGTGCCTGATGAGGCTGTTAAGTCAAGGGCAAAGATATGGGTCATTGTAGGCAGAAGTTTCTGTACTGCAAGCTGCTCCCAAGTAATGCAGAGGCTTAATATTAATCATAACTGCTCGGCCAATAGCTCAGGATTGTTGCTAGCTAGCTCTTACATTTTTAATTAGCCCAAATTTTTATCTATTCTTTTGTCACATGGCTTGGTAACTTTTCTTAGTATGACATGTCCATCTTGCTTCTCTCTGTGTCTACTTGCTACTCCTCTGAATCTGCCCTTCTTCCCAGCATTCTCTGTTTGACTATCCTCCTAACCTTGTCCTGTCCAGCTGTTAGTCTGTCAGCTTCTATATAAAACCAATCACAGTGACGTATATTTACACATTGTAAATGAATATTCCTCAGGTTGTATTAAAGTATTCACAGTTACTTGTTCATGATCCAATTTCCATTATACAAGATAACTGATATAGGTATAATTCATATACTATGAAGATGATATATAAATATAGTTTTTATGATAAAAACTAGAATAATAAGAATGGTTAGAAGTAAAAAAAAAAATCAATGAGAAGATGTTGAGCAGGGTTAAGGAAGTCCTGACTCAGGACCATGCCAGGTGAGGGCAGACACTTGGATGAGACCTCGAGACATTCTCGTTCAAGTGACCTAGTGACCCTGAGCAAAGGGCTGCTGCTCCTGGGCTTTCTTTTAATTAACAACAGGTATTTTTAAATGATCTGTGTGGGAAAAGGGGAAATGTAGAGTGTTTTATATGTATATTTGTAAAGAGTTTGGGGTTAATCGTAAAGACTTACCCATAATTAGCAAGACTCTGCTAGGCCAGTCTCCCAACACCTTCTCTACTAATTTCTTAAATTTGACCCCTCTTTGTTTTCCTTTTACTTCTTACCGTCTTCCTAGTAATTTTGCGTGTCTGTTTGCTTATGTTTGTTAAGAAGAAGGCTTTCTGTGTAGCCCAGGCTGGTCTCAAATTCATAATCCTCCTGCATCAACTTCCCAAGCTCTAGGGTTAAAGAAATTCACCTGACTTTCTCAGTGATGTCAATATGAGACTTGCGGGGGGACGGGGGTGTTCACATTTTTGGCCTCTAAAATTTGTTGGAGTTCTTCGTTACAAAGGACAGAAACTAGCCTAATGAAGAAAGCAGGAAGGGCAGGGGGAGGAATAAATGAAGGGAGGGGACGGCAGCAGAAGACAGAAAGAAGAAACGGGTGGAGGGGAGAACAAAGACATTGGCAAAAGAGAGGAAGATAAAGATGAAGGAAGGTTGCTATTGTGAGCAGTTGTGAGCTGAGTTCGGGGCCAGGGTGCACAGTCTGGGGGATTCAGGTGCGTCCTGGCCCAACAGATAGCACGGGTCACCATGCTATTAATTATGTATATCGAGTCCTAATATTCTGGGTGGAAAACAAGCTACATAGCTCTTGTGTTGAAAGGTCAACCCTGCATGTTTAGCCTTTCTGGCTTCCTAATTCCTAGAGGAACGCAATGGTCTAATTTTCCAGGCCTATGTCTACTCCTCGGCAGAAGCGTTGATGAATCAGTTGACAGTCAAGGAAGACAAATGGGGTGCAGAGCCAAAGACGAACGTATGACCAGAACGCACTACGAAAAGGGGGTTGAGTGAGGATGAGGATTGTAGCAACCTTTTCTCTTTCGCCCTTTGGTTCACAAACGAGAAAATTTTTATTAATAAGCAGGGTTGGCTTTATTTATTTATTTTTTTGGCTGTATACTGAAGGACTGCAAGAGCAAACTATAGTCTTTGAGTGATTCTCTGAGATTATGCCTCCTGTCTACATGTTATCGCTGTCTGTGCTGTGGGGAACAGGTAGCCACCATGGGAACATCACGTCACTTGCAGCTTGGCATTAATGTTGCTTCCACCAACCCCCGGAGGAATTCAAGAATTCATAACCTAATCTATAACCTAGATTTGGGATTTAGTCTGGATTTCATGGCAATGGTTGTTCTACTTAGTGGGCATCTGATTTGCTCTGGAATTCTTTTCTACTCAAAGGAAAGAGCTCCAGCATTCATGTGCTACTTGACCTGGAGATAGGCATATATCAATAAATTCTTCATGCACTGGAACACACATACACACATGCACATATACACATACACACACATACACACATGCACACATACACACACACACACATCAATATGCTGGTTCTGCTTCTTGGGTGATGCTATTAAGATTTGTAAAGTCAGCAGTTAAACATAGTTATTGTTGATTTAGAGATTTATTTCTTTTTATTTTATGTATATGAGTGTTTGGCCTACATGTATGTGTGTGCAGCAAGTGCATGTGGCTGCTGTGGAGGTCAGAAGCAGGCATCAGATCCCCTGGAACTGGAATCACAGACAGTTATGGACTGCCATATGAATGGTAGGAGCTGAACCTGGGTCTTCTGTAAGAACATATAGTGCTCTTAACCAAAGAGCTGTGGCTCCAGACCCCAAACATAGTTATTATTAACATTTATATAAACTACAAATAAACGATATGAACAGCAAACATAATAAATTACCAAAACTTTTTCCTTTGCAATAATTTGCACCTATGAGATCTGTGTGCTTGGGAATCCTGCATAATATGTTGAGCTATGCCTGTACTTCTCTCCCCAGCTCTGGAGTCAGTGAATCCACATTGTAGCTTAACACTGACCTTGGTGTGAGTATTTACCTCACGGAAATTGGCAAGCACTACAACAAGGCCCTTTATTCCTCAGTCTTGGCTGTTAAACATTTACCAGCATACCACTGTACCCACACACATGCACACACAGGCTCCGCAGGAGACCTCTGGCATATTTTTAAACATAGGTGGCTTTACCTTTACTATATGTCTCAGCACAACATGTCAAGGAAAACTTGGTCATGCATCAAAATATTGTATTATATGCATCATTCATAATTACAGCCTTTTCCCAAGATATGTGTGCCTGCCTGCCTTGTGTGGTGAGTAAAATATCATTACTAGACATCACGGTACTTAGGTTTCTTGCACTCTCCTTTAAGGAACTCCATATTATGAGAGGATCAGCCATGGAGGTGTGCTTTTCTCTCCTTTATTTCAGCCCTGCATCGAAGAACATTGCTGGCGCTGAACCAGAAGACTTAACAATTTCCCAAGTCCTTGAGAAAGTAATTGTTCAGTAGCCAAGGATAATTTACACTGGTTGACTCTTTCGGCCTTTCTTGCTAACAGAAATGTATTTATGAATTCAGTGGCTGTCACTGTAATATAATTCCCTTGCTGAGTACAATTAAGCCAAGTATAAGCTCAGAATGGAACCAAATCCTGAATAAATACCGTTTTTAAGGCTGATGCCATTTCTCGCTTTTTGCAAACTGCAATTGAACATGCATATCTATGGGACCAGCTGTACAGGGGGCCAGTCAATATGTTGAGACTTTTAATCTGCTTAATGGGATCAAGGTTGGGCATAATTAAATATCTTTGAGCTTGAATCTTTCATTGCAATAAGTAAATGACTTTGAATGAAATCCATTCAGGGGATAAAACAAAAGCGCATATTAAGGTATGAATTTGAAAGAATAAATTACCCTCTGTCTAGTTAAGGTACTTGGAAAATTGTCTGTCTACTTCAGTATGTTCTTAGTAGGAAGCCAGGCTCCTTCATCCCAGCTTTCCCCGAGACCCGGCTTTTCCTTTTGTGCATTGTTTCCACATTGTCTCATGGACATGCTATCAATCCAAAGGTAGCAGGCAGGCTAATGCCAGCGATGCAAAGGTCAGTCGGTCTAACTTTAACACCCCGAGGATTCTCCCCTAACTGATCCCTCCAGGGGAGCAACTGGCAGGCAAAGCCTGCTGGAGGGAGGGTGTACTTTCCTTGAATAAAGCGCCTGTCTCCGGAAGTGAAGAAAGGATCCCTTGGCTGGTGGAGCACAGTGTCCACAAAGGGCTCACGGGCATGACATCCCACTGTCAGATGCCATCTGGGAACACTGTTCTGCCATCTGCGTCTTCTCACCACCGCTTTGCCTGCGACAGCTGCGGTCTAAACAGCTGTGCCTGCAAAGGAATCCTTGCACTCAGGATCCCTGCTCACCTGTCTGCCTGCTGTCCAGAAAAGTAGTTGTCTTCCCGTTAAGCACTCAACGGGCTAGGTGGACAGGACTTGCAGGTGACTGCCTGTGGCAGCCTGAGCTACCTCTGTAGGCTGCGGTCAGTCAGGAATCAGAAGGTCAGCGAGAGATGTGAGGCTGGGTCACTGGGTCCCTGCTTAAAGACAAAGCCCTTGTGTGGTGTGAAAATCACGGTGTTGCTGCCCGTCGCTGTGGTGTCCTGTCTCTCACGTCTCCAGAGATCTTCTCATCCTAGAATTTTAATCTTGGGTTTTCTTTGCCTGATAGAAATAGGAAATGAGGGTGGTGGCAGTACACATCTTTAGTCCTGGCCCTTTGGAGGCAGAGGCAGGAGGATCTCTGTGAGTTCAAGGCCAGCCTGGTCCATAGAGTAAGTTCCAGGACAGCCAGAACTACACAGAGAAACTCTGTCTCGAAAAAAAACAAACAAACCAAAAGGTTAGATTTGAAGCTGGGAGAGATGGTTCAGTGGTTAAGAGCACTGGCTGCTCTTCCAAAGGACCTGGGTTCAATTCCTAGACCCACATGGCAGCTCACAGCTGTCTGTTTTCAGTTCTGGGGGATCCTATGTCTTCACACAGATATACATGTAAGCAAAAGACCAATGCTCAGAAAATAAAAAAAAATAAATCATTAAAAAAATAGGAAATGATAGCGCAAGAGACTACCATGCTATCTACCTATGCACTCATGCATTTATACACAAATCCAGACATGCAAAACTGTATCCATATGTATCTATGTGTGTGTCTATGCGTATGTCTAAGTCCCAATATCCAGCCTTGCTTCTGATTACATTTTGACATATTTTTCTGCTATAACACTATATTGTCCTTTCTAATTGTGATCTAGTTTTAGGGCCATTTACACCTATTTTGAGCTACTGGATCTTGGCACTAAATTTTTGATAATCTACATTTTACATTTTGTTTATGTGTTCCCTATAGCAGAACTTGTTGGGGTTCAATTTCCGTGAGGGGTTTGCTTATCAGTAGAATGGATTCTGTTGATCATTAAAGCCCCGATAAAGCGGGCAGTGGCAGCACACCTTTAACCCCAGCACTTGGGAGGCAGAGGTGGGTGGATCTCTGTGAGTTCGAGGCCAGCCTGGTCTACAGCGTGAGTTCCAGGACAGCCAGGACTGTTACACAGAGAAACACAGTCTCAAAACAAAACAAAACAAAACAAAACCAACAACAACAATAACAACAACAAAAAAGCCGTGATAAGTCAGAGCCCCGGCCTCACCTGGTAACTACCATAATTGCCTGATTTGAACGGGGAGGGGTGTAAAGACCTAAGCTGTAATGAATCAGTCAAGTCCCTCTCTCTACTCTCTGTAAGAAAAGGATGGAATAGAGCATTTCCTAAGGTTCAGAGGAAGGGGACAAGCTCATGAATGTCAAATGCCACCGGGGCCAAAGTGATTGTTGTTCGGAAAAAGCTTATGAAAGATGAGACTCCACTGGCCCCTTCCATGGTGGTCATGCCCTTTAGCAGACAGAGACACAAAGCTTTTGAATCCTTCGTACTTATTTCTCAGAGTAAGGCTCCCCATAGCCAGACCCCCACCATGGTTCTGCTGTTGAGTCCCCAGACAGCTCACTGATGGGGTACCAACCTTGGGCAACTCTATAGCTGCTGCGGTGGAGAGCGGAGGGGCTCAGCCATCCTTATCAGCACTGGTTGTGGAACACTGGAAGCGAAATCAGGAAATATGTGAAGTATCACGGTACCAACTAGTCTCCACAGCTGTGGTGCCCTTGCTGAAACTCCACGCCTGCTCATCCGCTGGTCTCAGTGGTGTCTGGCGAGGTCTCTGTGGGTGGAACCTCCAAGAGACCATCCAAACATCGGAGCTGCCCATACAAATTCATGTTCAGGGACAAGTTAGTTAAAATCTATGAGAGACTGCTCAAATACACCTCTAAATCCTAAATTCTTCAGCCTTTACAAAATTAGTAGCCAGACAACAGTGATGCACACCTTTAATTCCAGCACTTGGGAGCAAAGGCAGGCGGAATTCTGAATTTGAGGCCAGACTGGCCTATAAAACGGGGGTTCTCTGTGGAGAAACTCTGTCTCGAAAAACAAAACAAAATAACAACAAAAAGATAGTAGATGAAAACAGACCGAGTTCACCAAATCCCTGAGGCCCTCCCCGTGGCAGAACTGTGTCCTCTGGACTCACAGCGTCAGCATTTCTATTGAGAGGCAAACCCTAGACAAAGAGATGTTTGCCATAAAACTGTCTCAGCAGTGTGACCTGACTTCTCCGCTGCTGAGGTCACACTGCCATTGGCCTCTCACTTCCTCTTCGGCAGGCCGCCTGTGTTTCAGCAATCCTTGGGATGCAGAACCGCCCACCCAGCCATCTCTCACTCAGAACGACAGGAAGGTTGTGATCCCTCACATCTTCTCACGGTCATGATCTGGGTCTTAGAAGGTGTCCCGGGTCCTCTAATCCTCCTAGGTCTTTCCAGGTCCTTTCTCAGCAGCTCAGTTGCAGGACTAACCCCCCCCCCCCCACACACACACCCCAAGCGCAGGAGCTTGTAGGTCACAGTGACATCCGATGGATTCATTAACATAGCAATTGGGAGACTAGAAGCTTCCGGTGAATGCCAAGCTTTGTTTTAAATCCTCCTCTAGAATCCTAATAGGACTGGGAGGGAGCTGGGGATTTGAGACACTGTTTTGCAAAACTGGGAGGCCACAAGTTTAGGAATGAAGTGGCAAGGTTGGAAAGCCGTGCTTTGCAGAGCCGATGGCTAACTAGCTGAGCAGCGGTGGGGGTGGAGATAAGGGGATGTTTACCTAAAATCCAGCACCAGCTACCTAGGCTCTACCTTCACTGCCACAGGCCGAAGCCTCTTTCTTTTCCTTTATCGCTTTCTTTTTATTTTTTTGAAGGTAAGACCTCACTAAGTTTCTGTGGGTCTGGAATTCATTATATAGACCAGACTGGCCTTGAACTCGCAGAGGTTCATCTGTCTGCTAGCATCTCACTTACTATTATTTTTTTTTTTAATGAAGTAGGAGGGAGGATCAACTATAGCCAAGAATTCCTTTGGGTTAGTTAGTGGTCCTCCTGGCTTTATTCTCTTGGAACACAGCCTTTTCTCCTTCCCCTTCTTCAGAACCTAGGGGTGTCACTGTACCTTACAGACATTCCCATGGATTTTGGCTTTGGTTCTGAGACACGGGTAAGTAAGTCAGTCACACAGAAATTCTGTGAAGCAAGCCTGAGGGGACCTCCTACCCTCACATCTGTTTTTTCTTCCAATGTAGCTTTCTGGATGCCACCTGTAGGTCTTGATTCCAGCATCCTCAGACAACAGAAAGCCTCCACGGGTAGGATCTGAGTAATGGGTCGTCTTGAACACTTGACTAGTTTGGGAACAAATCGTGAGTGTAGAGTTTAAGAAATTCTAATCTTAGCCTAAGAACTATTGTTCTTTTTAAAAGAATATGATGTTGGGATGTCCCGGGCGGCTCGCGGAGTCCGACAAGGATGGCCGTGAGTCCCTGCAGCGCCATGCGGTCGGGGGAGTCAGGCGGGCGGTTACGGTGGATAAAAGGCTCATAAGACATAGTATTATTTAAAGAAGAGGGAGACATTTATTGCTTAAAAAAGAGAAAAACAGAGAGAGAACAAAGACACACGTACACACAAGACGAGACAAACACACACATGCACACGCACCAGAGAGAGAGAGAAGATGACTACGGGGGAGGTCCAAAAGTGGCTGGGGTGGGCATGGTTAGTTCTTAAAGTGGCAGCAGAAGACTAACAAGAACAATGCTAGGAGTCTTTGTTTTTTTGTCTAGAAATTCCAGGAAACATGTCTAACATGCATCAACAGAAGGACAATTCTGGAACATCTCCCCTATATTAGGCACTGGGGCCTGCCAACTTTCTATTATAAACGGGTACCTGCTATGAATACAGAATTTAAAAACTCCATAAAGGAACTAAAAGGCTCCACAAGCAAATGACTTTTCCATTCTCTCTGACTACATCTACTCAAACTGAATGGGAGGGCGTACATTTGCCTGTGGAGTGATCCTGCTCTCTTCCCTTGGCAGTTTATTTTGGTGATGGTGACTGTTAACCAGAAACGCTGAGGGTGCTTCCTCCTTGACACTCTCCCCTACTTTCTTTGATCAAAGAGAAAACCAGATCCCAGGGGAAGAGAGGAGTGGAGATCACAGTCACTAGTGCTTTTGTGTAGGGGACTCTAAGATACCTGCTCTGTCATCCTGACCAGTCCCTCTTGGGCTGTTATGGGACTAGGGGAACAAGAGTCAGGAGGGTGATTTGATGATATTTGAGAAGGGGCCAAGTTAGGAGTACTTCCTGGAAGTATGTCAAGGATGGCAGAACTGGCAGAGAAAGGAGCTGGTGGGGGATAGATCAGGAGTCTGCAGCTGTGCAGGAAGCAGGCCTTCCTGCCACTGGGCTTTCTAAGGAGTCACCAGGAAGGGCTGCCATCCATGTATGACTCCAGTCGCACTCACTCTGGGACTTGTGTAATTCTGGCACACCAGGCCTGCAGATGCCAGCCCCAGCCCAAGGCTTGTGTTTATCTCTTCATGCACTCGGCCTGTCTTCTGCCAGTCACGCGGCAAACTGGTGGCAGAAGAGCAGGTCTGTGAGGGTCAAGATGTGTCCAGGGCCAGAAATCAGACTCTTCGTGGCTTTGCCCCATATGAAACCCTGGGCGGGTCCGCGGATGACCCCGGTAAAGACTGATAACCGAAGAAGAAGTGTGGGTTTGTGAAATTTGAACTTTTAAACTGTACATCTTGGCCTGGAGATTTTCCGTTAGCCCGTCCCTGCTCGCAGGGGTCTCTCCTTGGTCCAAGCCCACCTGTGTGATGTCAAGGTGGCAATTCAGCTTCTAGTATCTGTTGGCTCGCCAGACCTGGAGGCTCTTTCAGGGTGCATTGTGGGTTGTTGTCTGACATACGAATAGATCTCACCAGAGCCCAGACTAGAGAACGTGTGGTTCTTGCAGAAGAAGAAATGGACGAGGGACCATCTAAGACTTCTCCATGGCTTATTCTGTTACTCCCCTTGAGCGACAGCTTTCTCGCCCTCGTTTGACTGGCTCAACCATTTCACCTTCCTTTACCTTCTCCTAGCATCTCCCGCCAGCAGCAAAACATCTATCTTGCATATCCTTTCTTTCCTTTCCTGTCAGTGCCTCCAGCTTAGGGGTCACGCCTTCTGTTTACTCATGGAACGCTACTGGAGGCCCTGTTTTGATGTGGACAACCCTCTGAATGCCACACAGAGAGTCTCTTTCCAACCTGTAGATCCCCTGCTTGGGAGTCCCTTGACTAAAGTATAATCTCAGGTAAACATAGGCTGACCTTGCTTGAGGATTCCCTGTAGGACACACGATGAAGAAAAAAAAAATAGTGGAGAAGGGGCTGGAGTGAGAACTCAGTAAGATGCTCGTCTTCTAAGCAGGAGGACCTGAGTTTGACCCCACCCAGAACCCACGTGAAAAAAAGAAATCCTATGTAGTGGTACAAATCTGTAATCTCAGCGTTGGGGAAGCAGAGCCAACGTAGCCTACTTGGAAAATTCTCGGCCAAACAAGAGACCCTGTCTCAAAAACCAAGGTGGGCAGTACCAGAGGAATGACAGCTGAGACCGTCCTCTGGCCACTAAGTGCATGCATTTATATGTGTGCACATGCACACACATGCGCCTGCCCAAATGCACACACACCCCCTCCTCCAGACAAAAAAAAAAAGTATAAAAAGAGAGAAAATAAAATTTTATAGCACTCCACAGAAACCTGAACGTGCCACTGCTATGTGGCACCTTGGGAGCCACCTCTTACCATGGTCCCTATCCCGAGCGTGACAACGGCTACAAAGGCGGGACCTGCAGCTTGCTGGCCCGAAAGCAAAAGCCCGCTACTCATATCTGCTGCCATTTTGTTATAAATAAATCAAATCAAATCAAATCTTTGTCCTAGACCGTGAATACTAAAATTTGCTGAAGGAAGTGGCGGGAGCCGCATTATTTAAACCCTTTCACGGTTGCCTGAATGAAGCACTTCTCCCAGCCCCGCAGACACGGTGCTGACCCTCAGGGCACCCGTAGATGACCTCAGAGCTTTTTTTCTCTGCGTCTGTTTTCTATGAAGGAGAAAGGCTGGGGCTGAACCAATGAAACAAAGAAGTAAGTTCATCCCCCCTCTCCCGCCCCAAGCCCTTTAATCTTCAGTGCTGTCCTGACTCCAGATCGTTTCCACCAGCGAAGTTTTAAAAGCATCAGCATGTAATGTCACCGTAAAATATGATAAGATCGTCCCCTGCCTTTAAAGGCAGAACTCATTTCCTAGAGCTTTTCGAGTTTCCATTTCTTCTTCCGTAATTACTACCTATGTCATCAGGAATGGACTCTAAGTAATTCCCCCAATTCCCTCCGGTGCCTCAGCATGCCCTCCACCGTCCAGCAGTCAAACGCAGCGGCGCGGTGTTTCCTTGCGCGCCGCTGGCAGCCCCTGTGATCAAGTGAGGGTTGTTTGCTCTTTGGGTTCCAAGTAATTACCTGTCAGCTTTTCAGGCAACAGGCAGAATCCCGAAAAGTAACAGCACAAGGCATCGGGCACCTTCTGCAGGACGGGCAGCTTTGCCTTCTTTCCTTTTGCCATTTGTTCTTTCTGTAGAAAGCAGATAAGGAGGTCTTATTTGTTGAGACGGAGTGTGTGCATTAGTTACCATGGTAACTGATGTTACTATTGGCACTGTCCGGGCCAATTAAGTTCGTTTCAGATTGCTTGTGCTCTTTCTCTGGTCTGAAAAAGCCACTCAAGTCAGAGACTGATAAATATCTAGGATGTCCCTCCGGTGACTTTCCGGGGTGTGTGTGCTGTGTTCACGTTTACTCCCAGGAGCCTCTGGGAGGACCCCAGGCTACAAACTGTGCCCTGCTCTGGGCAGCAGTCAGCTCTGTCACCGTCTGTGTCTGCACCTGCCCTGTCCACTCTGCAGTGAGATTCCAAAAGTCCCTTGTTTGGCTCTTTGAAAAATTTCCTTTTCCGGGCTTTTGCCAGGTTGTGGTCCTAGGTCTCTTATCCCTTTAGAGCCAAAGCTGTCTATGTGATCTCTTACCCATCAGTCCCTGTTCCGTACCACATGCTGTCGTTGGTTCAGGGATTCTGTACTCAAGGAACGCATAATTCATGTTCACTTATTTGGAAGGGGGCAGGCCTGCTGTGTGAGAGGAGAGCATTTGTGAGACTCTTCTCCCTTTGTCTACCGTATGCCACTGGGGTATCAAACTCGGATTATCAGGCTTGACAGGCAAACACCTCTATGCCTTGAGCCGTCTTGCCAGGCTGGGAATTGCTATTTTAATGGATAAGGTAGACAAACTTTAAAAGGGCCTCCAGTTTTATAAACGGGACCCATAAAATTCAGTTATGAGACCTTCACATAAAACATCCCATTCCCATTGCTGGGGTGCAGATCTCAGGGCTTCCTCTATGCCTTCAAAAAATAGTGGAATTTCCCCCAAGGATGTGTTGTGGGATATTTGTGCACTGTGTGAAGATGTAATGCTGTGATTGGTGTACTAAAAAGCTCAACAGCCAACAGCTAGGCAGGAGGGTATAGGCAGTACTTCAGGGCAGAGTCACCAGCAGAATGGGCCGTCCAGAGATAAGGTAACAAGCGGAAGAACGTAGATGAAAAAATACGGGTTAGTTTAAGTTTAGAATTAGTTAGGAACAAGCCCAAGCTAAGGCTGAGCATTCATAATTAATAATAAGTCCCCATTGTTAAGTTGGGAGCTTAGGCCCCAGCCCCTTGTATATATCCTAGCCCACTGACCCTGAGAGTTAGCACTCTGGACTCCAAATCCCAGCAGGCCCACAGGGCGGGTCAGGACCACTCCCCAGGTTATTTAAATGAGCCCTCAAAAGAGGAACACTCGTGGTCTCCTTTTCCTCCTCCTGGTGGTCGCATTCCCGTGGCTTGACCACTCGAGAGTGCAGAACTCCCATTAAACCTAGATATCTCTTAATTTGGCTTGTTTTGATTTGGCTTGATTAGGAATTTGTGTCGGCGGAGAGCTCGCATTAGGAAAATATTCCTAACACCCATGTCATTATTTGCAGTCTGGCGGTCCTGACAAGAAAGCACAGCTACAAGAATACGAGTGCATTCCTACCTGTGGATCGTATTGGAGTGAATGTACAGAATGTACAGCAGATGGCTAAGAGCATTGGGTCTTTCTCCTTCTGCCATCTTTTCTGGAAGCATCTGCTCTTTTACGGTGGGTTCCTGAGTAAGATTCCTTTTGAAGTGCTCCACGAATTAGAAAGATGGTTCTCTGGAGGGTACAGTAACCATCTTGGTGTCATTTCTATGGGGCTGTGGGATGATGCTCGGGTGAAGGGCACCTCACCCAGCCTTGGGGTGTGCATGGCTCTGGAAAGGCTCTCCATTAAATGTGACTTCTGAGTAAGAGTAAAGTGGTGGGTGGTGATTGCGTGTCTTCTAGGCAGAGGCCCAAATGTGTGGAAAGCCCCAGAAGAAGGAGAAGAAAATCTAGTTCCTTCAGAGAAGGGGCAAGGGCACACACGGGAACTCCCCAAGATGGCGGCCGCTTGGCTCGGAGGATAATCACTCACCGCAGCCATACCCTGTCGTGTGGTTAAATCCTCTCCAGAGGGAGAGCTTTGTCCCTGGTTGCCTATGCTCGGAGAGCTGAGCAGAAAAGCAGCCTGAAGAGGGGCGCGAAGGTCATATAGGCCTTCTGTGGTGGGGGTGGGGATGGGGGTGCCTCCCAAACCCTTCAACTTCAAACCCAGTCCGTGTCGCACTGCTGAACTTCAACCCGCACCTTTTTCTCAGAACACAGTTCCCACAAGACCCAGCCCGAGAGACTGGATGAGGAGTCAGGCTGACGTTTGCTTCACAGCAATCTGCCCTTTCTCACTAGCTTTCTCTGAAGGACTGACCCTCCACCAGCACCGTCCATGGAGTCCTTTCAGCCCCACGACAGTCACAGCTGATCACAGTGAAGGAAACGAGAGCCCCATCAAAACGGAGTAGCTCCGTTCAGGGTCTTTTTCCAAGGGGGAGAAGTCATCCTTTACTGCTTATTATGGTCTTTCAGTTGTGGATTGTGACAAAGCTAGTTCGGGCACAGGAAACCAGTACTTCCCTTTTCCTTCAGAGGGCCTAAATTTTTTTGATCTTAGATAAGAAGCCATAAATAATTACATAAACAATTACTCAGCCTTTGCCTTTTTTTTTCTCTTTGAATCCTATAACGATCCTTTAGCAATAACATTGACATCTCCCTTTCCTTTTTCACGATGAATAAAAATGGGACCAAAACTTAAATACTTTAAACTCTTTGCTTTTAGAATCCCCTTCACTGTGAGAGGAGACTGATACAGATTCGTGCTGGCCCCTAACAGACTGATCTCCCTCAGCAGAGAAGAAAACCATTTCACAGCTTATGACTGTAGTGTCTCTCTTTCAAGCCAAGCGACCACCATCTTGGGAAGTACTACTGTGCCCCCTTGCTAACCATCACCTCAGCTCGGCTGGTTGGTGGTTTATACCCCAGCCTCCAGGTGCAGAGTAGGGAGGGCTTGAGATTTTTCTCCTGGGTATCCAGTTACTCCTTGCTGTTTGCCAAGGCTGCACTGTGGTCCCGGCAGGGTATGGAGTGAGGGGCCAGGGAAGATCCCATCTGTGTGGCTACAGAGAAGACTTCATCCCTGTTAGATTCTGCCTCCTGGGGAGGAAGGCCCCCATTTCTATAAGTAACCTCTCACCTAAAGTATGTAAGAAAGCCCAATAAATTCGTTGTTTCTCCAGAGCGACCTTTGGCAGAATTGTGCCTCAGTTTATCTTTAGAACTTTGAAGGATGGGGAGATGTTGCTCTATGTCTCCGCCAGGGAAAGAATTTTAGCAACAACGGTGGAACAGGAACTCTTCCAGCTATGAGAAGTCTTCGGATGAAAACACTGTAGCAGTAGCTCCAGTGATTCCACTTTGAATATTTAAACTTTCACATCAAACTCAGCCATGCAAACCTGCTATGGTCTTTTCTGGGTCTTTTCTTCTTTTAAATTTTTAGCCAGGCACAGTGGCCCACGGCTTTGATCAGCACTCAGGAGTCAGAGGCAGGAAGATTTCTGTCGAGTTGAGTTCCAGGATAGTCAGGGAATATGTAGAGACTGTCTCAAAAACTAAAAAGAAAAAAAAAATCTTTTTTTCTTTTTTAAATATTTTAGGTTGATTTGTTTCATTTTCTGTGTGTGAGCATTTTTATTTGTTTATTCCTGTTTTTGTTTTGAGACAGGGTATCTCTGTGTAGCTCAGGCTGCCCTAGAATTCAGTCTGTAGACCAGGTTGGCCTCAAACTCAGAGATCCTTCTGCCTCTGCCTTCTGAGTACTGGGATTAAAGGTGTGCACTACCACCACCCAGCTGAGTATGAGTGTTTTACCTGAATGTATGCATGTACTTAATATCCATGAAGGCCAGAAGAGGACACTAGATCCTGTAATTGTTTTTTGTTTTGTTTTGTTTTTTTAATCTTTGGGAACATGCCACCCAGCTCCCAAATAAATACACAGAAACTTATTCTTACTTATGAAAGTCCAATCTTAGCTTGACTTATCTCTAGCCAGTTTTTTTTTTAAATTATTCCATCTATCTTTTGCCGCTGGCTTTTACCTTTCTCTATTCTTGGGTTTGTTTGTTTGTTTGTTTGTTTTTTGTTTTTGTTTTTTTAGTCATGGTTTCTATTTGTAGCTTTGGTTTGGAGCCTGTCCTGGCACTCACTCTGTAGACACCAGGCTGACCTGGAACTCAGAGATCAACCTTCCTCTACCTCCTAAATAAATACTGGGATAAAAGGCATGCACCACCAACGTCCAACTTACCTTTCTCTATTCTATATATCTTTCTTTCCTTCTTATGCCATGGCTGGCTGTGTGGCTATGTGGCTGTGTGGTTGTTGTGTGGCTGGGTGGCTGTGTGGCTGGGTGGCTGTGTGGCTGGGTGGCTGTATAGCTGTGTGATTATGTGATTGTGTGGTTGTGTAGCTGTGTGGTTGTTGTGTGGCTGGGTGGCTGTGTAGCTGGGTGGCTGGGTGGCTTTGTAGTTGTGTGGTTGTTGTGTGGCTGTGTGGCTGTGTGGTTGTTGTGTGGCTGGGTGGCTGTGTGGCTGGGTGGCTGTGTGGCTGGGTGGCTGTGTAGCTGTGTGGCTGCGTGGCTGGGTGGCTGTGTAGCTGGGTGGCTGCGTGGCTGGGTGGCTGTGTAGCTGGGTGGCTGTGTGGCTGGGTGGCTGGGTGGCTGGGTGGCTGTGTGGCTGGGTGGCTGTGTGGCTGCGTGGCTGGCCCATCACATCCTCATCTTCTCTCCTCCTTTTCTCACTCCTCACTCCTCTCTCTTCTTTCTTCTCTTGAGCCTAGATTTCTCCTATTTATCAATCCCTCTCCTGCCTAGCTATTAGCTGCTCAGTTCTTTATTAGACCAATCAGGTGTTTTAGGCAGGCAAAGTAACATAGCATTACAGAGTTAAACAAATGCAGCTTAAAAGAATGCAACACGTGTTTGTATCATTAAACATATATTCCATAGCATAAACAAATGTAACACATCTTAGACTAATATTCCATAACGGGATCCCTTGAAACTGGAGTTAAAGAGTTGGGAGTTGCTGTGTCATTGCTGGGAACTGAATCTAGGTCCTTTGCAAGAGCAATAAGTGCTCTTAACCTCTGAGCCATCTCTCTAATCCCACACTCTGTATATCTTTAGCTGGTTCGTTCTACATAGCTTTGCTTTTCTATGGGAAGTAAGGACCAAACACACAACCTTTCAATGTGGGAGGAATAAATGTTAGCCGTGTAAAAGTGATAGATTTAGACATTGTTTGGGGAAAAAAAGGGAGTCATTTTACCATACAGAATAATAGAAATTAGCATTAAAAGAGGAAAAGAAGCTGGGCAGTGGTTTTGCATGCCTTTAATCCCAACACTTAATGAGGCAGAGGCAGGTGGATCTCTGTGAGTTCAAGGACAGCCTGGTCTATAGACCAGAGCGAGTTCCAAAACAGCCAGGGCTACACAAAGAAACTCTGTCTCGAAAAACAAAAAATAAAGCAAAACAAAAGAATAGAATTTTTTGTATTTGGATAATTTAGAATAGTTTTTAAAGAATATTTAGCATCATTATTACATATATTTATAACTGCAGAAATACATATTTGCAATTTTGAATGTTGTGATGCTTTTAGATGTGCTGTAATAGTAAAGTTTATTTTACAAATGAATAAAGGTACAAGGCTCAGTTCTGGAGAACCATTGTGAAACTACCTTTTGTTCAGTTGCCCCACAGTAGCAAACTTGACAGTATGAGCTGACCTCTATGCCTCTAAGCATCTCTGGGATGCTTCTGTAATCTTCATTTTTTACCCCTTCATCCCACCCACATTATTGAACACATACAAAAGACTGAGCCACTGTATAGGAAACAAGGAATTGAAGATGAATGGGGCAGGTCTTTACTCTCTAATAGGAAAAAAACAGTAAAATGGAATGTCTGATATGCTCTGACACAAGGGTGGCCAAGATGCAGGGGAGAAACAACTGAGAGAGGAGTTCCATCCTGATTGACAGGAACCAGGTGCCTTGGGTCTTTCTATCTAAGACATTAAGAAGCTGCTATCATGAAAAGAGCTATACAGTGAGAGCCACAAGATCTCCATTTGGCTGTGTCCGGCTACTTAATAGGTTTCTAATTCTGGGAATTCACTTTAACTCCTTTTCTCCTGTACAAAATAGAAATAATGATAATATCTGGTCATCCATATAACAAAATGAGCTAATGAACAGTGTGGACAGAGACTGATCATTAGTTTCCTGGCAACCCAGACCCAAATAATCACACAGAAGCTATATTAACTACAACACTGTTTGGCCAATAGCTTAGGCATATTTCTAGTTAGTTCTTATATCTTAAATTAATCCATTCCTGTTAATTTGTGTATTGCCACGAGGCTGTGGCTTACCAGGCAAGGTTCTGGTTTCTGTTTCCTTCAGCAGTTACATGGCATCACCCTGACTCTGCCTACTCTCTCTTTGTATCTCTTTCAAGCCTGGCTATATTCTGCCCTGCTATAGACCAAAGCTGCTTTATTCATTAGCCAATAAAAGCAACACATATACAGAAGGACATCCCACATCACCTCCCCTTTTCTGTCTAATTAAAAAGGAAAGTTTTAACTTTAACATAGTAAAATTATATATGCAAAGCAATTATAAAGCATGAATTATAGTTATAGTATTTAGTTCATTTACATTTGGCAAATTAAGGAAAATACTCTATTATTTATCCTATCTTTGTCAGTCTAAAGTCCTATATTCAATTTATCCTTCACCATAACTAAGGAAAACTATAACTACCTGTCTTCAAATCTTCAAAGACCCCAAAAGGATATAATATTACCTAAGTAAATAAGAAATACATTGTAAGTAACTTCCACACTCTAGAATTGACAGAGACATTTTGCTGCCTGGATAGTCACCCAAAATTCTTCTGTAATGTTGAATGACTCATCCATCTTGAGTCTACAGGCCTATAGTATCCAGCAGACTTTTCCATGAATCAGGAAATTTGAAGATCTGTTCTATCTTGTAATAGCAACATTCATCAGTTGCTTTCTTCTGTATCCTGCAGAATGTCTAGCAGTTTCTTCTGTGAAGCAGGAACC